>NC_069500.1:107129918-107212471 GCF_027579735.1 Bombina bombina | reverse complement strand
GGAACTATAGCTGACAACCCTTTTCTCAAAATCATCTTGGAGAAAAGATGGTATCCTGGGAATCCTGACTTTACTCCATGAGTAACCCTTGGATTCATATCAATAAGATATTTATGCTATATCTATGTTAAATTTTCCTAGTGACAGGCTTTCATGCCTGTATTAAGGTATCAAGGTATCAATGACTGACTCGGAGAAGCCATGCTTTGATAATATCAAGCGTTCAGTGCAGGCGCTGTTAAAAACACCAAAGCACTCTCCTGCTTGATCTTGTGCAAAGACCTCCGGAGGGAATTCCCACTTCCCCGTGAGAAAAGTCTAACGACTTAGAAAATCCACCTCTCAGTTCTCAACACCTGGGATATGGAGAGTTGATAGACAAGAGAGAGTCTCTGTCGAGTGAATTATTTTAAGACTTCAAACATCGCTAGGGAACTTCTGTTCCCCCTTGATGGTTGATGTAAGCCACAGTTGTGATATTGTCCGACTGAATCTGATGTACCTCAGAGTTGCTAACTGAGGCCAAGCCTGAAGAGCATGGAATATCGCTCCCAGTTCCAGAATATTTATTAGAAGGAGGGTCTCCTCCTGAGTCCACTATCCCTGAGTCTTCAGGGAGTCCCAGACTGTATCCCAACCTAAAAGTTTGGCATCTGTTTTAACAACTGCCCCATCTGACCTGCGGAAGGTCATACCCTTGGACAGATGGACCCGAGATAGCCACCAGAGAAGAGAATCTCTGGCCTCTTGGTCCAGATTTAAGAAGGGGACAAATCTGTGTAATCCCCGTTCCATTGACTGAGCATGCATAGTTGCAGCAGTCTGAAATGTAGGCGTGCAAACGGTACTATGTCCCTTGCCGCTACCATTAGGCCGATTTCACTCATGTACCGAGCCACCGAAGGGCGTGGATGGAATAAAGAACACGGCAGTAATTTAGAAACTTTGACAACCTGGACTCCGTCAGGTAAATTTTCATTTCTGCAGAATCTATCAGAGTCCCTAGGAAGGAAACCCTTGAGATTGGGGATAGAGAACTCTTTCCTTGTTCACTTTCCACCCCTGCGATCTCAGAAATGCCAGTACTACATCCGTATGAGACTTAGCAATTTGTATGTTCGACGCCTAAATAAGGGCCACTTCTATGCTCCACGGCCTAAGGACCGCCAAAGCGACCCCAGAACCTCCATAAAGATTCTTGGGGCTGTAGTTAACCCAAAGGAAGAAGCAACAAACTGGTAACGCCTGTCTAGAAAGGCAAACCTGAAAAACGATGGTGATCCTTATGCATCGTTATGTGAGGATAAGTATGCTTCAAATCCATTGTAGTCCTCTATTGACTCTCCTGGATCATAGTTAAGATGGTACGAATAGTTTCCATCTTAAATGATGGAATTCTAAGGAATTTGTTTAAGATCTTTAAATCCAAAATAGGTCTGAAGGTTCCCTCTCCTTGTGAACCACAAACAGATTTGAGAAAAACTCTGTCCCTGTTCCTGTTTTGGAACTGGATGGGTCTCGTACACAATGTAAGAATGCCTCTTTCTTTATCTGGTGTGCAGATAATTGTGAAAGGTAAAATCTCCCCTTTTTCGGAGGGGAAGCTTTGAAATCCAGAAGATATCTCTGGGATATAATTTCCAATGCCCAGGGATCCTGGGCATCTCTTGCCCACGCCTGGGTGAAAAATGAAAGTCTGCCCCCTACAGGATCCGTTACCGGATAGGGGACCGTTCCTTCATGCTGTCTAAGAGGCAGCAGCAGGCTCCTTGGCCTGCTTATCTTTGTTCCAGGTCCGGTTGTCTCCAGACCGTCATGGACTGAGCAAAAGTACCCTCTTGATTTCTTAGAGGAAGTTGATGCCACACCTGCCTTGAAGTTTCGAAAGGCACGAAAATTAGACTTTTTTTGGCACTTGATTTGGACCTGTCCTGAGGAAGGGCATGACCTTTTCCTCCAGTGATATTAGCAATGATCTTCTTCAAAACAGGCCCTAATAGGGTCTGCCCCTTGAAGGGAAGTTAAGTATCTTATTTATTAAAGTCACGACAGCTGACCATGATATAAGCCATATCGCTCTGCGCGCCAGTATAGTAAAAACAGAATTCTTAGCCGTTAGTTTAGTCAAATGAACAAAGGCATCAGAAACAAAGGAATTGGCTAGCTTAAGTGCTCTAAGCTTGACAAGTATATTAATAAAATGGAGTCGCTACCTGTAAAGCCTCATCCAGAGACTCCAACCAGAACGCCGCAGCAGCAGTGACAGGAGCAATGCATGCAAGGGCTGCAGGATAAAACCTTGTTGAATAAACATTTTCCTAAGGTAACCCTCTAATTTTTTATCCATTGGATCTAAAAAAGCACAACTGTCCTCAACAGGGATAGTGGTACGCTTAGCTAGAGTAGAAATTCTTCTCTCCACCTTAGGGACTGTCTGCCATAAGTCCCGTGTGGTGGCATCTGTTAGAAAAAAAATTCTAAAAATAGGAGGGGAAGAGAACGGCACACCTGGTCTATCCCATTCCTTATTAATAATTTCTGTAAACCTCTTTAGGTATTGGAAAAACATCAGTACACACCGGCACTGCATAGTATTTATTCAGTCTACACAATTTCTCTGGCACTGTGATTGTAACAGTCATTCAGAGCTGCTAAAACCTCCCTGAGCAACAAGTGGAGGATCTCAAGTATACATTTTAAATGTAGAAATATCGGAATCAGGTTAAATCATCTTCCCTGAGTCAAAAATATCACCCACAGACTGAAGCTCCCCTCAGCTTCTGCATATTGTGAGGCAGTATCAGACATGGTTTTTGACGCATCTGTATGCTCTGTATCTACCCCCAGAGCTTCCTTGCTTTCCTTTAATTTCAGGTAGTCTGACAGAGTATTATTCATAACTTTCGCCATGTCTTGTAAAATAAACGCTATGAGCGCCCCTGATGTACTTGGCGCCATTTGAGCGAGAGTCCCTGAAGCGGGAGTCGAAGAGTCTGACATGTGGGGAGAGTTAATCGGCATGACTTCCCCCTTGACAGAATCCTCTGGTGATAATGTTTTTAAAGACAAAAAATTATCTTTATTGCTTAACATGAAATCAGTACATCTGGTACACATTCTAAGATGGGGTTCCACCATGGCTTTTAAACATAATGAACAAGGAGCTTCCTCTATGTCAGACATGTTAGTACAGACTAGTAATGAGACTAGCAAGCTTGGAAAACACTTTAAAACAAGTTAACAAGCAAATTTAAAAAAACGTTACTGTGCCTTTAAGAGAAACAAATTTTGTCAAAATTTGAAAAACAGTGAAAAAAGGCAGTAAATCAAACTAAATTTTTACAGTATATGTAATAAGTTAACAGAGCATTGCACCCACTTGCAAATGGATGATTAACCCCTTAATGCAAAAAATGGATGATAAAAAAAAAAAAAAAAAAAAAAAACGACAGACGTTTTTTAACAGACACAACAAAACTGCCACAGCTGTGCTGTGGATTACCTTCCCTATAAACGATTTTGGAAGCCTTTTTAGCCCTTTAGAGATGTCCTGTAGTATTCATGGGACTGCTGAGGGAAGCTGGATGATTCATTTTGTAATTTTAACTGCGCAAAAAAGCGCTAAAATAGGCCCCTCCCACTCATATTACAACAGTGGAAAGCCTGAGGAAACTGTTTCTAAGCCAAATTTAAGCCAGCCATGTGGAAAAAACTAGGCCCCAATAAGTTTTATCACCAAACATATATAAAAAAACGATTAAACATGCCAGCAAACGTTTTAAATTACATTTTTATAAGAGTATGTATCTCTATTAATAAGCCTGATACCAGTCGCTATCACTGCATTTAAGGCTTTACTTACATTACTCCGGTATCAATATTTTTCTAGGGATGGAATTTGCTAGAAAATACTGCTAACTGCACATACCTTATTGCAGGAAAACCTGCACGCCATTCCCTCTCTGAAGTTACCTCACTCCTCAGAATATGTGAGAACAGCAAAGGATCTTAGTTACTTCTGCTAAGATCATAGAAAACACAGGCAGATTCTTCTTCTAAATACTGCCTGAGATAAACAGTACACTCCGGTACCATTTAAAAATAACAAACTTTTGATTGAAGAAATAAACGAAGTATAAAACACCACACTCCTCTTACGACCTCCATCTATGTTGAGAGTTGCAAGAGAATGACTGGATATGGCAGTTAGGGGAGGAGCTATATAGCAGCTCTGCTGTGGGTGAACTCTTGCAACTTCCTGTTGGGAAGGAGAATATCCCATAAGTAATGGATGACCCATGGACTGGATACACTTAACAAGAGAAAAAGCCGACACAAAATGGCAAAGGAGTAGTGAGAGGGCCATTTTTATTTTTATATATATATATATATATATATATATATATATATATATATATATATATATATATATATATATATACACATATATACACACACACATATATACAGGTAGCCCTCTCAAAATTGTCATAACATCCAATACATTATTTTTAAAGCTTTGAAATGAAGACTTTAAATGCTAAACGGCATTATAAACCTAATAAAATAATCACACAACACAGAATAGATAATTAAACTAAGTTAAAAGAACAAAAACATTTGCTAAACAGCATTATAAACCTAATAAAATCACACAACACAGACTTCACTTGCATTTTTCTGCAAACAGTTCTTTCTATGCATTCCAATCTGGACTGATTTATAGACAGGAAGATCTTCTTCCTTTGAAATCTGCTGAATAGCTCAGGTCTGGTTAAACTGATTAAAGTCAGCTTGCTTGGCTTTGCTGCAACACAAGCGGACAGCTCCACCTACTGGCTATTTTAATAAATGCACTGCTTCTCAATGCTTTTCAATAGCAGTCACATGACTGGAAAAAAAGGTTGTTATTCTGAAACGGTGTAAATTGAACCATTGTAAAACGAGGGCCACCTGAATATACAAATTTTTTTTAAAAGAGCCCATAACTTAGATATAGAGTATCAACAATGTGTAATAAATGATACTTACCAATAGACACTAGTTCACCAGCAAATAAAAAAAAAAAAAAAACTAAGCAATAGAAGTACTGAAACTTATCAGCAGAAATTAAGGAATAGGAGTAGATATTGTAGATCCATAGAGGGAGGAAAAAACAATTTATGCTTACCTGATAAATTTATTTCTCTTGTAGTGTATTCAGTCCACGGGTCATCCATTACTTATGGGATATATTCCCTTCCCAACAGGAAGTTGCAAGAGGATCACCCAAGCAGAGCTGCTATATAGCTCCTCCCCTCACATGTCATATCCAGTCATTCGACCGAAACAAGACAAGAAAGGAGAAACCATAGGGTGCAGTGGTGACTGGAGTTTTAATTAAAATTTAGATCTGCCTTAAAAGACAGGGCGGGCCGTGGACTGAATACACTACAAGAGAAATAAATTTATCAGGTAAGCATAAATTATGTTTTCTCTTGTTAAGTGTATTCAGTCCACGGGTCATCCATTACTTATGGGATACCAATACCAAAGCTAAAGTACACGGATGATGGGAGGGACAAGGCAGGAACTTAAACGGAAGGAACCACTGCCTGTAGAACCTCTCCCCCAAAAACAGCCTCTGAAGAAGCAAAAGTGTCAAATTTGTAAAATTTTGAAAAAGTGTGAAGTGAAGACCAAGTTGCAGCCTTGCAAATCTGTTCAACAGAGGCCTCATTCTTAAAGGCCCAGGTGGAAGCCACAGCTCTAGTGGAATAAGCTGTAATTCTTTCAGGGGGCTGCTGTCCAGCAGTCTCATAGGCTAAACGTATTATGCTACAAAGCCAAAAGGAGAGAGAGGTTGCCGAAGCTTTTTGATCTCTCCTCTGACCAGAGTACACGACAAACAGGGAAGAAGTTTGACGAAAATCTTTAGTTGCCTGTAAATAGAACTTCAGGGCACGGACTACGTCCAGATTATGCAAAAGTCGTTCCTTCTTTGAAGAAGGATTAGGACAATGATGGAACAACAATCTCCTGATTGATATTCCTGTTAGAAACTACCTTAGGTAAAAACCCAGGTTTAGTACGCAGAACTACCTTGTCTGAATGGAAAATCAGATAAGGAGAATCACAAAGTAAGGCCGATAACTCAGAGACTCTTCGAGCCGAGGAAATAGCCATCAAAAACAGAACTTTCCAAGATAAAAGCTTAATATCAATGGAATGAAGGGGTTCAAACGGGACCCCTTGAAGAACTTTAAGAACCAAGTTTAAGCTCCACGGAGGAGCAACAGTCTTAAACACAGGCTTAATCCTAGCCAAAGCCTGACAAAAAGCCTGGACGTCTGGAACTTCTGCCAGACGTTTGTGTAAGAGAATAGACAAAGCAGAAATCTGTCCCTTTAACGAACTGGCAGATAAACCCTTTTCTAAACCTTCTTGTAGAAAGGACAATATCCTAGGAATCCTAACCTTACTCCATGAGTAACCCTTGGATTCGCACCAATATAAATATTTACGCCATATCTTATGGTAAATTTTTCTGGTAACAGGCTTCCGTGACATGTCCACTAGGTCTGCATACCAGGTCCTGCGTGGCCATGCAGGCGCTATCAGAATCACCGATGCTCTCTCCTGTTTGATCTTGGCAATCAGTCGAGGTAGCATCGGAAACGGTGGAAACACATAAGCCATGTTGAAGACCCAAGGGGCTGTCAGAGCATCTATCAGCGCCGCTCCCGGGTCCCTGGACCTGGATCCGTAACAAGGAAGCTTGGCATTCTGGCGAGACGCCATGAGATCCAGATCTGGTTTGCCCCAACGATGAATCAGTTGAGCGAAGACCTCCGGATGAAGTCCCCACTCCCCCGGATGAAAAGTCTGACGACTTAGAAAATCCGCCTCCCAGTTCTCCACGCCGGGGATGTAGATCGCTGACAGGTGGCAAGAGTGAGACTCTGCCCAGCGAATTATCCTTGAGACTTCCAACATCGCTAGGGAACTCCTGGTTCCCCCTTGATGGTTGATATAAGCCACAGTCGTGATGTTGTCCGACTGAAATCTGATGAACCTCAGTGTTGCTAACTGAGGTCAAGCATGAAGAGCATTGAGTATTGCTCTCAACTCCAGAATATTTATTGGGAGGAGTTTCTCCTCCTGAGTCCATAATCCCTGAGCCTTCAGGGAGTTCCAGACTGCGCCCCAACCTAGAAGGCTGGCATCTGTTGTTACAATCGTCCAATCTGGCCTGCGAAAGATCATACCCTTGGACAGATGGACCCGAGAAAGCCACCAGAGAAGAGAATCTCTGGTCTCTTGGTCCAGATTTAGCAGAGGGGACAAATCTGAGTAATCCCCATTCCACTGACTTAGCATGCATAATTGCAGCGGTCTGAGATGCAGGCGCGCATATGGCACTATGTCCATTGCCGCTACCATTAAGCCGATTACTTCCATGCACTGAGCCACTGACGGGCGTGAAATGGAATGAAGGACACGGCAAGCATTTAGAAGCTTTGATAACCTGGACTCCGTCAGGTAAATTTTCATCTCTACAGAATCTATAAGAGTCCCTAGGAAGGAGACTCTTGTGAGTGGGGATAGAGAACTCTTTTCCAACGTTCACTTTCCACCCATGCGACCTCAGAAATGCCAGAACTATCTGTGTATGAGACTTGGCCATTTGAAAGCTTGACGCCTGTATCAGGATGTCGTCTAGATACGGAGCCACCGCTATGCCTCGCGGACTTAGAACCGCCAGAAGTGAGCCCAGAACCTTTGTAAAGATTCTCGGGGCCGTAGCCAACCCGAAGGGAAGAGCTACAAACTGGTAATGCCTGTCTAGAAAGGCAAATCTTAGGTACCGATAATGATCTTTGTGAATCGGTATATGAAGGTAGGCATCCTTTAAGTCTACCGTGGTCATGTATTGACCCTCTTGGATCATGGGTAGGATGGTTCGAATAGTTTCCATTTTGAATGATGGAACTCTTAGGAATTTGTTTAAGATTTTTAGGTCCAAGATTGGTCTGAAGGTTCCCTCTTTCTTGGGAACCACAAACAGATTTGAGTAAAACCCTTGCCCTTGTTCCGTTCGCGGAACTGGGTGGATCACCCCCATTACTAAGAGGTCTTGCACACAGCATAGAAATGCCTTTTTCTTTATTTGGTTTGCTGATAACCTTGAAAGATGAAATTTCCCTTGTGGAGGAGATGCTTTGAAGTCCAGAAGATATCCCTGAGATATGATCTCCAACGCCCAGGGATTCTGGACATCTCTTGCCCAAGCCTGGGCGAAGAGAGATAGTCTGCCCCCCACTAGATCCGTTTCCGGACAGGGGGCCCTCTCTTCATGCTGTCTTAGGGGCAGAAGTAGGCTTTCTGGCCTGCTTGCCCTTGTTCCAGGGCTGGTTAGCTTTCCAGCCCTGTCTGTAACGAGCAACAGGTCCTCCCTGTCTGTAACGAGCAACAGGTCCTTCCTGTTTTGGAGCGGAGGAAGTTGATGCCGCTCCTGCCTTGAAGTTACGAAAAAGGCACGAAAATTAGACTGTTTGGCCTTTGATTTGGCCCTGTCCTGAGGAAGAGTATGACCCTTACCTCCAGTAATGTCAGCAATAATTTCTTTCAAGCCGGGCCCGAATAAGGTCTGCCCATTGAAAGGAATATTAAGCAATTTAGATTTAGAAGTCACGTCAGCTGACCAGGATTTAAGCCATAGCGCTCTGCGCGCCTGGATGGCGAATCCGGAGTTCTTAGCCGTTAGTTTGGTTAAATGTACAACGGCATCAGAAACAAATGCATTAGCTAGCTTAAGTGCTTTAAGCTTGGCCATAATCTCATCCAATGGAGCTGTGCGAATAGCCTCTTCCAGAGACTAAAACCAGAATGCCGCAGCAGCAATGACAGGCGCAATGCATGCAAGGGGCTGTAAGATAAAACCTTGTTGAACAAACATTTTCTTAAGGTAACCTAATTTTTTATCCATTGGATTCGAAAAAACACAACTATCCTCCACCGGGATAGTGGTACGTTTAGCTAAAGTAGAAACTGCTCCCTCCACCTTAGGGACCGTCTGCCATAAGTCTCGTGTGGTGGCGTCTATTGGGAACATTTTTCTAAATATCGGAGGAGGGGAAAAGGGCACACCGGGTCTATCCCACTCCTTGCTAATAATTTCTGTAAGCCTTTTAGGTATAGGAAAAACGTCAGTACACACCGGTACCGCAAAGTATCTATCCAACCTACATATTTTCTCTGGAATTGCAACCGTGTTACAATCATTCAGAGCCGCTAATACCTCCCCTAGCAATACACAGAGGTTCTCAAGCTTAAATTTAAAATTAGAAATCTCTGAATCCGGTCTCCCTGGATCAGATCAGTCACCCACAGAATGAAGCTCTCCGTCCTCATGTTCTGCAAATTGTGACGCAGTATCAGACACGGCTCTCACATCAGCGCGCTCTGTCCTTAACCCAGAGCTATCGCGCTTGCCTCTTAATTCAGATAATACCTCTGTCATAACAGCAGCCATGTCTTGCAAAGTGATTTGTATGGGCCTCTCTGATGTACTTGGCGCCACAATATCACGCGCCTCCTGAGCGGGAGGCGAAGGTACTGACATGTGAGGAGAGTTAGTCGGCATAACTTCCCCCTCGTCTGGTGATAATTTCTTTACAGATATAGATTGACTTTTATTCAAAGTGACATCAATACATTTAGTACACATTTCTGTGGGGCTCCACATTGGCCTTCAAACATAGTGAACAAACAGATTCATCTGTGTCAGACATGTTTAAACAGACTCGCAATGAGACTAGCAAGCTTGGAAAATCCTTTCAAATAAATTTACAAGCAATATAAAAAACGCTACTGCGCCTTTAAGAAGCACAAAAAATCGTCACAGTTGAAATAAAGAACCAAATCAGTTATAGCAACAAAATTTTCACAGTAAATGTATTAAGTTAGCAAAGCATTGCACCCACTAGCAAATGGATGATTAACCCCTTAGTACCCAAAAACGGCTAATCAATTTAACAATTAACGTTTTTATCACAGTCAAACACACTGTCACAGGTCTGCTGTGACTGATTACCTCCCTCAAAATGACTTTTGAAGACCCCTGAGCTCTCTAGAGACGTCCTGGATCAAGGAGGAAGAAGGAGGAAGAAGCAGGAAGACAAACTGAATTTTTACTGCGCAAAAAAGCGCTAAAATAGGCCCCCTCCCACTCCTATTACAACAGTGGGAAACCTCAGTTAACCGTTTCTATGTAGAAATAAACGACAGCCATGTGGAAAATCATGCCCCAAAAGATTTATCACCAAAGTACCTCACAAAAAACGAATAACATGCCAGTTAACGTTTTAAACATGCACTTTAAAAGTTAGGTAGTGTTATTAATAAGCCTGCTACCAGTCGCTTCTACTGCAGTTAAGGCTCATACATTACTTCAGTATTAACAGTATTTTCTTAGTCAATTTCCATTCCTTAGAAAATTACTTATTGTACATACATTCATCAGCCTGATACCAGTCGCTGCTGCATTTAAGGCTGTACTTACATTACATCGGTATCAGCAGTATTTTCTTAGTCAATTCCATTCCTTAGAAAAATAATTTACTGCACATACCTTGTTTGCAGGATTCCCCACACGCTATTCCCTTTCTGAAAGTTACCCCACTCCTCAGAATGTGCGAGAACAGCCAGTGGATCTTAGTTACTTCTGCTAAGATCATAGAAAATGCAGGCAGATTCTTCTTCCAAATACTGCCTGAGAACAAACAGCACACTCCGGTGCCATTTAAAATAACAAACTTTTGATTGAAGAAATAAACTAAGTATAAAAAAACACCACAGACCTCTCACAAAGTCCTATCTAGTTGAGTTGCAAGAGAATGACTGGATATGACATGTGAGGGGAGGAGCTATATAGCAGCTCTGCTTGGTTGATCCTCTTGCAACTTCCTGTTGGGAAGGGAATATATCCCATAAGTAATGGATGACCCGTGGACTGAATACACTTAAGAGAAACAAAATGTATGCTTACCTGATAAATGTTTCTTTCAGGACATGGAAAGTCTGCAACGTCATTCAATTACTAGTGGGAATATTACTCCTGGCCAGCAGGAGGAGGCAAAGAGCACCACAGCACAGCCCCTACCCATAATCCCCAGTCATTCGACAGAAGGGTAATGGGAAAATAAATAACACAAAGGTGTAGAGGTGCCTGAGGTTTAGTCAAAAATAACTGTCTTAATAAAGGGTGGGGTTGTGGACTCTCAATATCCGGAAAGAAAGAAATTTATCAAGTAACCATAAATTTTGTTTTCTTTCCTAAGATATTGAGAGTTTACAACGTCATTCAATTACTAGTGGGAACCAATACCCAAGCTAGAGGATACAGAATGAACAGGGAGGTGTGGTGACATAGCTTACTGACTTTGCTGTTATTAAAATACCTTCCTCCCAGATTTAATAACCACAGGAGGAAGAACAAGACAGGCAGACCTAAACAGAAGGCACCAATGCTTGAAGAACCTTTCTACCAAAAGAGGCTTCAGCCGAGGCAAAAGTATCAAATTTGGAAAATTTTGAAAAATTATGCAGAGAGGACCAAGTTGCCCAAGAAGAGGAGACAGCCCTAGTGGAATGAGCTGTAATTCTCTCAGAAGGCTGCTGACCAGCAGTCTCATAAGCAAAATGAATCACACTTCTCAATCAGAGGGAAAGAAGTAGAAGTAGCCTTCTGACCCTTACGCTTTCCTGAGAAACAAACAAACAGGGCAGAAGACTGGCAAAAATCCTTATTCACCTGTAAGTAGAATTAGAGCACTCACAACATCAGAGTTGCGCAACAGACGTTCTTTATGAGGAGGAGGATTGGGACAGAGAGAAGGAACAACAATTTCCTGATTAATATTTCTATCCGAAACCACTTTAAGAAGAAACCCCAATTTAGTACGAAGAACTGCCTTATCCGCATGAAAGATAAGGTAAGGAGAATCACACTGCAAAGCCGAGAGTTCCTAAACTCTCCGAGCAGAAGAGATAGCAATAAGAAACAAAACCTTTAAAGTTTTGCAGCAGGCTCCGTTTGAGCCAATGCATTCCATAGATATTAAGTTGCTTTCTTGAAACACAAGATTAAAGGGACACTGAACCCAATTTTTTTCTTTTGTGATTCAGTTACAGCATGCAATTTTAAGCAACTTTCTAATTTACTCCTATTATTGTTTTTTCTTTGTTTTCTTGCTATCTTTATTTGAAAAAGAAAGTCCAGAACCTTGGACAGCATTTGTTTATTGGTGGATGAATTTATCCACCAATCAGCAAGAACAACCCAGGTTGTTCACCAAAATGGGCTGGCATTTAAACTTACATTCTTGATTTTCAAATAAAGATACTAAGAGAATGAAGAACATTTGCTAAAAGGAGTAAATTAGAAAGTTGCTTAAAATTACATGCTCTATCTGAATCACAAAAGAAAAAATTGGGTTCAGTGTCCCTTTAAGGCTCCAAGGAGGATCAACAGACTTAAACACAGGCCTGATTATGACAGGGGGCTGACAAAAAGATTGAACATCTGGCACATCCGCCAGACGCTTGTGTAACAAAATAGATAATGCAGAAATCTGACCTTTCAGAGAACTGACTGACAACCCTTTCTCCAGACCTTTCTGGAGAAAAGACAAAATTCTAGGAATACTGACCCTACTCCAAGAGTATGGATTAAATAAGTAAGGAGTATATATCATACAACAAGTAACCTGGATGAGACAGCTAGGGAAAGCCCTCCAAACAGGTGACGCTAGATGCAGGCATAGATAATTAAGTACAGAAAGAAAAGAAAGAGTAGCATCTTTTAAGCACTCTGGGAAACACTAAATTAGATTGGTCCAAAAGAGAGGGGACACAATGAAACGGAGGGGTTCTCAATCCTCACCACAATATGAGGGGAAAAATAAAAACAACATTATATCAAGAAATTAAAAAAAGGGAAATATAAAATCACTTTAAAAACACTTAAAACAAGAAATAAACAGGGACATGAAAGGTCCAAATCACAGTATTGTATAAATTATGCAGCAAACACCTATACAATCAAATATAAGGCCTAATACTAAAAAGGAAATAATTCCTCCTAAGAATAGGGGGAATTGGAGTGGGAACGGGCTAGGACTCCCAGAAAAATCCTTGCAGGGTAAACCTGTGTATCCCTGGAAGGTAGTGCCTTGATATCAAATATATATATCAGGGAAATATAGGAGAACTAAAAAGGTTCAAAGGAGGTAATTACCCCTATTTTATAGTGCAACACGAAATAAAAGGAGCCCTAATATAGAGTCTACCGGTGACTAAATCTCCCTAAGGAGAACCACAAAAAACAAATTATGCTTATCTGATAATTTCCTTTACTTCTGATGTAAAGAGTGCACAGCTGCATTCATTACTTTTGGGAAACAAGAACCTGGCCACCAGGAGGAGGCAAAGACAACCGAGCCAAAGGCTTAAATTCTCCTCCCACTCCCCTCATATCCCCAGTCATTCTGCTGAGGAACAAGGAACAGTAGAATAAATATCAGGGTGAAAGGTGCCAGAAGAATAACAAGGACGCCCCACATAAAATGACGGGTGGGGAGCTGTGAACTCTTTCCATCAGAAGAAAAGGAAATGATCAGGTAAGCATAATTTATGTTTTTCTTCTTAAATGGAAAGAGTCCACAGCTGCATTCATTACTTTTGGGCAAACAATGCCCAAGCTATAGAGGACACTAAATGCCAAGTTGGGAGGGTACAATAGGCGGCCCATACTGAGGGAACCGTCTGTCAAAGTAGAAAGTAAAAACCCATCTCCTAGCAGACTGAACTATCAGAAAAGACACAGCAAGCTCACACATCCCAAAGGATAGCGTGACCCATACACCGCCCAGGCATCCTGAGCTGCAGACCCAGCTGGGCCACCAATACAAGGGAACAAAGATCACGAAACTAGTAGAAGAACAAGCGTAAAGAAGGCAAAGCCATCCCCCCAGAGTACACAACTCTGAAAACAGACACGGCTATAGATCCAAAACAGGGCCCCACAGTCTGACATGGAACTAGCAAGATTCCAGGTGAAACCAAGTCCACCTTCTACTTCCCGACCAGGAGAAGCCCCTAGGAAGGACTCAGTCTCCCGAGAAGCGAATACCCCTTAAAGAAAAAGGGAAGAGACCAAAATGATAACTGTTCTCAAGGCCCGAAGCCACCGGCTAAATGAGAAGAAAAAATCCCCCGCAAATGTCCTAGAAAGGACCCCCAACACAAGTAGTTCGCCCAAAAGAGGCACAGCCAACCCATTCGCCTGCTGAGCAGAAAATCCATGGGTACCCTGGCAAACAGGGGAATGCAACCCTAAGCCGTATCAGAAGACCGGAATCCAGCGCCAGCAGCTAGGTAGGAACCCACCATACTTGAGGTGCAAGCCACCCAGCTAACCCCAGATGACATGGGTTACTCTGTGGCAAGGAGTAATAAATACTCTGATAGACCGAGCCAACCCTGACCCAGTCAGGTAGATGGAGCAAGGACATAGCCCCAGTTCCCACCACCGTGGAACATCCCGACCAGCCCTGTCCTAAAACTGGGACAGGAGCAAAGCCCCCGAAAGAGGAAGACTCAGGAAGAAAAAACAGGTCCGGGAACCTAATAGTTTAGGTAAGTATACCCTGGAACTAAACACCCCGACTGGCCAAAAAGCCAGACAAATCCGGACAGCGCAGAGAACTCGAAAGCTCTGACCAAATGAAGGAACCACCCCTCGATAATGTCCAACTCTCCAAGGAGCAAGGCTAGAAGTCAAATAAAGAGACTTCACAAGGCCACAGGACAACAGAAGGGATACCTCGAAGTACCCAAAACCCTAGGGCTAGTCTCCCCATCACCTCCACACAGGCAGAGGACACGGGGGAGAGAAAAGGTGCTAAACCTTCCCAGCTCCGGGAAAACCCAAGCTAAACAAGTCCCCACCGGGATCAACTAACGTCCGGAACACAGATCCCCAAAAGTAGATCTAACCAACCCGGGACAATGGAAGAAGACCCAAGGTCTTTTAACACAGACAGACCTTACGTGGCCTAGAGTAAGAGCCACATCAAGATACACTAGAAACAGCTGACACGCACCCCTGACACGCCAAAAGCAGCAATAGGTTTCAAAATACAAAACCTTCCACAAGCTGGACAGCTTATCCAAGCTGTTGGTTCAAGCACCACAGGAACATCCAGGAGCCTAAAAATGTAAGGCCAAACCACTCAAGAAGTGGCAACGGGGCACTACGCCTGACAGCCCCCCCCCCCCCCCACACACTTAAATCATAAGCAGAAGAATCAAACTGAAACAGCTGCCTGAAGAACTTTCCTACCAAAAACTGCTTCCGAAGAAGCAAATACATCAAAATGGTAGAATTAAGTAAATGTATGCAAAGAAGACCAAGTTGCTGCTTTGCAAATCTGATCAACTGAAGCTTCATTCTTAAAAACCCAAGAAGTGGAAACTGATCTAGTAGAATGAGCCGTAATTCTGAGGCGGGGCTTTACCACACTCCAAGTTAGCTTGATGAATCAATAGCTTTAACCACAATGCCAAAGAAAAGGCAGAAGCCTTCTGACCTTTCCTGGAACCAGAAAAGATAACAAATAGACTAGAAGTCTTCCTGAAATATTTAGTAGCTTCAACATAATATTTCAGAGCTCTCACCCCATCCAAATAATGTAAAGATCTCTCCAAAGAATTCTTAGGATTAGGACACAAAGAAGGGAGAACAATTTCTCTATTAATGTTGTTAGAATTCACAATCTTAGGTAAGAGTTTAAATAAAGTCCACAAAACTGCCTTATCCTGATGATAAATCAGAAAAGGAGATTCACAAGAGAGCAGATAATTCAGAAACTCTTCTAGCAGAAGAGATGGCCAAAAGGAACAACACTTTCCAAGAAAGTAGTTTAATGTCCAAAGAATGCATAGGCTCAAATGGAGGAGCCTGTAAAGCCTTCAAAACCAAATTAAGACTCCAAGGAGGAAAGATTAATTTAATGACAGGCTTAATACGAACCAAAGCCTGTACAAAACAGTGAATATCAGGAGGTTTAGAAATTTTTCTGTGGAATAAAACAGAAAGAGCAGAGATTTGTCCTTTCAAGGAACTTGCAGACAAACCTTTATCCAAACCATCCTGAATAAACTGTAAAATTCTAGGAATTCTAAAAGAATGCCAAGAGAATTTATAAGAACACCATCAAATGCAAGTCTTCCAAACTCGATAATAAATCTTTCTAGAGACAGATTTGCGAGCCTGCAACATAGTATTAATCACTGAGTCAGAGAAACCTCTATGACTAAGTGTTCAATTTCCATACCTTCAAATTTATTGATTTGAGATCCTGATGGAAAAACGGACCTTGAGAAAGGTCGTCTGGCCTTAATCGAAGTGGCCAAGGTTGGCAACTGGACATCCAAACAAGATCTGCATACCAAAACCTGTGAGGCCATGCTGGAGCCACCAGCAGCACAAACAATTGCTCAATGATGATTCTGGAGATCACTCTTGGAAGAACTAGAGGCGGGGAAATATAAACCGGTTGATAACCCCAAGCAAGTGTCAATGCATCCACTGCTTCCTAGAAACAACCTTAGGAAGGAACCCAGGTTTGGTATGTAAAACCACCTTATCATAATGGAAGATAAGTTAAAGCAAATCACATTGTAATGCTGAAAGCTCAGAAACTCTACGAGCAGAAGAAATAGCAACCAAAAACAAAACTTTCCAAGATAACTTAATATCTATGGAATGCATGGGTTGAAACGGAACCCCTTGAAGAACATTCAGAACTAAATTCAAATTCCAGGGTGGAGCAATTGGTCTAAACACAGGCTTAATCCTGGTTAGAGCCTAACAAACAGACTGAACGTCTGGAATATCTGCCAAACATTTGTGTAGCAAAATGGACAAAGCAGAAAATTGTCCCTTTCAGGAACTCACTGATAATCCTTTCTCCAATCCTTCTTGGAGAAAGTACAGAATCCTTGGAATCCTAACTTTACTCCATGAGTAGCCCTTGGATTCACACCAAAAGAGATATTTGCGCCCTATCTTATGACAGATCTTTCTGGTTACAGGCTTACGTGCCTGAATCAAAGTATTGATGACCGAATCAGAGAAACCCCGCTTAGATAAAATCAAGCGTTCAATCTCCAAGCAGTCAGCTGCAGAGAAATTAGATTTGGATGTTGGAAAGGACCTTGAATGAGAAGGTCCTGTCTCACTGGAGGCTTCCACGGAGGCAGAGAGGACATGTCCACTAGATATGCATACCAAGTTCTGCGTGGCCACGTAGGCGCTATTAGAATTACTGAAGCTCTCTCCTGTTTGATCCAAGCAATCACCCGGGAAAGGAGAGGAAACGGTGGAAACACATAAGCTAGGTTGAACGACCAAGGCATCTATCAGTTCGGCCTGAGGATCCCTCAACCTGGATCCGTATCTTGGGAGCTTGGCATTCTGTCGAGACACCATCAAATCCAATTCCGGTCTGCCCCATCTGAGAATCAGTGAGGCAAATACCTCCGGATGGAGTTCCCACTCCCCCGGATAAAAAGCCTGTCGGCTTAAAAAGTCAGCTTCCCAGTTGTCCACTCCTGGGATGTAGATTGCCGACAGATAACAAGAGTGGGTCTCCGCCCATCAAATTATTGTGGATACTTCTGTCCTCGCTAAGGAACTCCTCGTTCCTCCCTGATGATTGATGTAAGCCACAGTCGTGATGTTGTCCGACTGGAATCTGATGAATTTGGCAGAAGCCAACTGAGGCCACGCCTGAAGTGTATTGAATATTGCTCTCAATTCCAGAATATTGATTGGAAGTAGAGACTCCACCTGAGTCCATACACCCTGAGCCTTCAGGGAATTCCAGACTGCACCCCTGCCTAAATAAAAAGAGACGCGCTCAACCTGGGAACGAACAATAGCATAATAGCTTGTTCTATGGCTAGTTACCACCCTAGAAGCAGCCTCTATTTGCTCAATATGTGCCTTTCACAGAGAAGAACTTTCCTGTAGCATATCAGTCTGACCCCTGCCTAGTAGACTGGCGTCCGTTGTCACTATCACCCACGAGGGTCTGCAGAAACACGTCCCTTGGGACAGATGATCCGGCGACAACCACCAAAGAAGAGAGTCTCTGGTCTCCTGATCCAGATTTATCGGAGGAGATAAATTTGCATAGTCCCCATTCCACTGTCCGAGCATGCACAGTTGCAGTGGTCTGAGATGAAACAGAGCAAACGGAATGATGTCCATTGCCGCCACCATCAATCCAATTACTTCCATACACTGAGCTACTGATGGCCGAGGATTGGACTGAAGGGCTCTGCATGTATTTAGAATTTTTTACTCTGACCTTCATCAGAAATATCTTCATGTCTATAGAATTTATCAGAGTTCCCAAGAAGTGAACCCTTGTTTGTGGAACTAGTGAACTCTTTTCTAGATTCACCTTCCACCCGTGAGTTCTAAGAAAGGACAACACTGTGTCTGTATGAGACTTTGTCAGATAAGTTGACGCCTGAATCAAAATATCGTCCAGATAAGGCACCACTGCTATGCCCCGCAGTCTGAGAACCGCCAGAAGGGACCCTAGAACCTTTGTGAAGATCCTGGGTACTGTGGCCAACCCGAAGGGAAGAGCCACGAACTGAAAATGTTTGTCCAGGAAGGCAAACCTTAGGAACTGATGATGATCCTTGTAGATAGGAATATGAAGGTATGCATCCTTCAAGTCCACGGTAGTCATATATTGACCCTCCTGGATCATTGGTAAAATTGTTCGGATAGTCTACATCTTGAAAGATGGGACTCTGAGAAACTTTAGACTCTGGGATAGGGGTTTTACTCAAATCTTTTTGTGGTTCCCAAAAAAGAGGGAATGTTCAGACCTATTTTAGATCTCAAGTCTTGGAACGGGACAAATTACTCCCATAGTAGAGAGGTCTTTTACACAACGAAAGAACGCCTCTCTTTTTATCTGGTTTACAGACAATCGTGAAAGAAGAAATCTCCCTCTTGGGAGAAAATTTTTGAATTCCAGTCGATACCCGTGGATCAGATTTCCAGTGCCCAGGGGTCCTAAACATCTCTTGCCCAAGCCGGGGCAAAGAAAGAAAGGCTGCCCCCTACTAGATCCGGTCCCGGATCGGGGGCAGCCTCTTCATGCTGTCTTTGTAGCAGCAGCGGGCTTCTTGGGTTGTATACCCTTGTTCCAAGCCTGGTTGAGTCTCCAGACGGACTTGGCCTGAGCAAATTTCCCTTCCTGCTTTGTGGAGGAAGAGGAAGAAGAGGGTACTCCTTTAAAGTTCCGAAAGGAACGAAAATTATTTTGTTTACCCCTCATCTTAACAGACTTATCCTGAGGTAGAGCGTGACCTTTAACTACAGTAATGTCAAAAATGAGTTGCTTCAACTCAGGCCCGAATAGGATCTTACCCTTGAAAGGAATAGCCAAGAGCTTTGACTTAGATGATACATCAGCAGACCACGATTTTAACCATAACGCTCTACACGCTAAAAAATCTTCTTTAGAAGACCCTCTAATTGCTTATTCCATAGGGTCTTTGAAAGCACAGCTGTCCTCAATAGGAATAGTTGTACGCTTAGCCAGGGTAGATATAGCTCCCTCCACCTTAGGGACAGTCTGCCAAGAGTCCGGAATGGTGTCTGATATGGGATACATTTTCTTAAAATTAGGAGGAGGCGAGAACGGTATGCCCGGTCTGTCCCACTCCTCCTTAATAATTTCTGAGATTCTCTTGGGAACCGGAAAAATATAATTTATGCTTACCTGAAAAATGTATTTCTCTTGTAGTGTATCCAGTCCACGGATCATCCATTACTTATGGGATATTCTCCTTCCCAACAGGAAGTTGCAAGAGTTTCACCCACAGCAGAGCTGCTATATAGCTCCTCCCCTCACTGTCATATCCAGTCATTCGACCGAAACAAGACGAGAAAGGAGAAACCATAGGGTGCAGTGGTGACTGTAGTTTAATTAAAATTTAGACCTGCCTTAAAAAGACAGGGCGGGCCGTGGACTGGATACACTACAAGAGAAATAAATTTATCAGGTAAGCATAAATTATGTTTTCTCTTGTTAAGTGTATCCAGTCCACGGATCATCCATTACTTATGGGATACCAATACCAAAGCTAAAGTACACGGATGATGGGAGGGACAAGGCAGGAACTTAAACGGAAGGAACCACTGCCTGAAGAACCTTTCTCCCAAAAACAGCCTCCGAAGAAGCAAAAGTATCAAACTTGTAAAATTTTGAAAAGTTGTGAAGCGAAGACCAAGTCGCGGCCTTGCAAATCTGTTCAACAGAGGCCTCATTTTTAAAGGCCCAGGTGGAAGCCACAGCTCTAGTAGAATGAGCTGTAATCCTTTCAGGGGGCTGCTGTCCAGCAGTCTCATAGGTTAAGCGAATTATGCTCCGAAGCCAAAAGGAAAAAGGTTGCCGAAGCTTTTTGACCTCTCCTCTGAGCTTGACGCCTGTATCAGGATGTCGTCTAGATACGGAGCCACCGCTATGCCTCGCGGTCTTAGAACCGCCAGAAGTGAGCCCAGAACCTTTGTAAAAATTATCGGGGCTGTAGCCAACCCGAAGGGAAGAGCTACAAATTGGTAATGCCTGTCTAGAAAGGCAAACCTTAGGAACCGATGATGATCTTTGTGAATCGGTATGTGAAGGTAGGCATCCTTTAAAAGGGACATTATACACTCATTTTTTCTTTGCATAAATGTTTTGTAGATAATCTATTTATATAGCCCATAAAGTTTTTTTTTTAAATTAATGTATAGTTTTGCTTATTTTTAAATAACATTGCTCTGATTTTCAGACTCCTAACCAAGCCCCAAAGTTTTATGTGAATACGCTCGACTACCTACTCCAGCTTGCTCCTGTTTGTGTAAAGGGTCTTTTCATATGCAAAAGAAGGGGGAGGGGGGGGGGTGTCTTATTTGTCACTTGCAGTGGGCTTTCCAACTACCTTTTCAACAGAGCCAAACTGACAGCTTCTAACTAAGTTTTTAAACAGTTTTACACTGGATTTTTATATCAATATCTGTGCATATTCTTTATAGTAGTGTCTATTACATGCAGTTATATGAAAATGAGTGTATACTGTCCCTTTAAGTCCACTGTGGTAATGTACTGACCCTCTTGGATCATGGGTAGGATGGTCCGAATAGTTTCCATTTTGAATGATGGAACTCTGAGGAATTTGTTTAAGATCTTTAGATCCAAGATTGGTCTGAAGGTTCCCTCTTTCTTGGGAACCACAGATTTGAATAAAACCCCTGTCCCTGATCCGTCCCCGGAACTGGATGGATCACTCCCATTACTAGCAGGTCTTGCACACAGCTTAGGAATGCCTCTTTCTTTATCTGGTTTGCTGATAACCTTGAAAGATGAAATCTCCCTTGTGGAGGAGAAGCTTTGAAGTCCAGAAGATATCCCTGAGATATGATCTCCAACGCCCAGGGATCCTGAACATCTCTTGCCCATGCCTGGGCGAAGAGAGAAAGTCTGCCCCCCACTAGATCCGTTTCCGGATAGGGGGACGTTCCTTCATGCTGTCTTGGGGGCAGCAGCAGGCTTTCTGGCCTGCTTGCCCTTGTTCCAGGACTGGATAGGTTTCCAGCCCTGTCTGGAATGAGCAACAGTTCCCTCTTGTTTTGAAGCGGAGGAAGTTGATGCTGCTCCTGCCTTGAAATTTCAAAAGGCACGAAAATTAGACTGTTTGGCCTTTGCTTTGGCCCTGTCCTGAGGAAGGGTATGACCCTTGCCTCCAGTAATGTCAGCAATGATTTCCTTCAAGCCAGGCCCGAATAAGGTCTGCCCCTTGAAAGGAATGTTGAGTAACTTAGACTTTGAAGTCAAGTCAGCTGACCAGGATTTAAGCCATAGCGCCCTACGCGCCTGGATGGCGAATCCGGAATTCTTAGCCGTTAGTTTAGTCAAATGAACAATGGCATCAGAAACAAATGAGTTAGCTAGCTTAAGCGTTCTAAGCTTGTCAATAATTTCCTCCAGTGGAGCTGTATTGATGGCCTCTTCCAGGGCCTCAAACCAGAATGCCGCCGCAGCAGTGACAGGCGCAATGCATGCAAGGGGCTGCAAAATAAAACCATGTTGAATAAACATTTTCTTAAGGTAACCCTCCAATTTTTTATCCATTGGATCTGAAAAAGCACAACTGTCCTCAACCGGGATAGTGGTACGCTTTGCTAAAGTAGAAACTGCTCCCTCCACCTTAGGGACCGTCTGCCATAAGTCCTGTGTAGTGGCGTCTATTGGAAACATTTTTCTAAATATAGGAGGTGGGGAAAAGGGCACACCGGGTCTATCCCACTCCTTCGTAATAATTTCAGTAAGCCTTTTAGGTATAGGAAAAACGTCAGTACACACCGGCACCGCATAGTATCTATCCAGCCTACAAAATTTCTCTGGAATAGCAACTGTGTTACAGTCATTGAGAGAAGCTAATACCTCCCCAAGCAATACACGGAGGTTCTCAAGCTTAAATTTAAAATTAGAAATCTCTGAATCAGGTTTCCCCGAGTCAGAGATGTCACCCACAGAATGAAGCTCTCCGTCCTCATGTTCTGCATATTGTGACGCAGTATCAGACATGGCTCTAAAAGCATTTGCGTGCTCTGTATCTCTCCTAACTCCAGAGCTATCGCGCTTGCCTCTTAATTCAGGCAATCTAGATAATACCTCTGACAGGGTATTATTCGTGATTGCAGCCATGTCCTGCAAGGTAATCGCTATGGGCGTCCCTGATGTAATTGGCGCCATATTAGCGTGCGTCCCCTGAGCGGGAGGCGAAGGGTCTGACACGTGGGGAGAGTTAGTCGGCATAACTTCCCCCTCGACAGAACCCTCTGGTGATAATTCTTACATTCAATACATTTAGTACACATTCTCCTATGGGGCTCCACCATGGCTTTCAAACATAATGAACAAGTAGGTTCCTCTGTATCAGACATGTTTAAACAGACTAGCAATGAGACTAGCAAGCTTGGAAAACACTTAAAACAAGTATACAAGCAATATAAAAAAACTTTACTGCGCCTTTAAGAAACACAAATTTTGTCCTAAATTTGAAATAACAGTGAAAAAAGGCAGTTACACTAATGAAATTTTTACAGTGTATGTAACAAGTTAGCAGAGCATTGCACCCACTTGCAAATGGATGATTAACACCTCATATTACAACAGTGGAAAGCCTCAAGGAACTGCTTCTAGGCAAATTTCAAGCCAGCCATGTGGAAAAACTAGGCCCCCAATAAGTTTTATCACCAAACATATGTAAAAAACGATTAAACATGCCAGCAAACGTTTTAAAATACACTTTTATAAGAGTATGTATCTCTATTAATAAGCCTGATACCAGTCGCTATCACTGCATTTAAGGCTTTACTTACATTACTTCGGTATCAGCAACATTTTCTAGCAAATTCCATCCCTAGAAAAATATTTTAACTGCACATACCTTATTGCAGGAAAACCTGCACGCTATTCCCCCTCTGAAGTTACCTCACTACTCAGAATATGTGAGAACAGCAAAGGATCTTAGTTACTTCTGCTAAGATCATAGAAAACGCAGGCAGATTCTTCTTCTAAATACTGCCTGAGATAAACAGTACACTCCGGTACCATTTAAAAATAACAAACTTTTGATTGAAGAAATAAACTAAGTATAAAACACCACAGTCCTCTTATGACCTCCATCTTTGTTGAGAGTTGCAAGAGAATGACTGGATATGACAGTGAGGGGAGGAGCAATATAGCAGCTCTGCTGTGGGTGATCCTCTTGCAACTTCCTGTTGGGAAGGAGAATATCCCATAAGTAATGGATGATCCGTGGACTGGATACACTTAACAAGAGAAAACATCAGTGTAAGCGGGGACTTCTAGATATTTGTCCATCTTACACAATTTCTCTGGTAGTACTATAATAGGGTCACAGTCGTCCAGAGTCGCTAAGACCTCCATAAGTAACAGGCGGAGGTGTTCCAGCTTAAATTTAAAGGACATAACGTCCAAATCTGGCTGAGGTAACACTTTCCGATTCCGAAAGTTCTCCCTCAGACAAAAGTTCCCTGACCCCCAACTCAGATCCCTGAGAGGGTACATCGGAAATAGTCAAAGCATCAGAGGACTCAGTATTCATAATGATTCCTGTCCTACTGCGTTTGCCCTGTAACACTGGTAACAGATAAAACCTTTAAGGGTTAACTTTAACTTAGATAAACCTTCTGTAAGGGTAGTTGACATAACTGCAGCCATATCCTGCAGAGTAAATGAATTAGACACGGTTGAGGAACTCGGGGTCGCTTGGGTGGGCATTAAAGGTTGTGACACTTGGGGAGAATCTGGCGGCATATCCCGATTCTCTTCAGACTGAGAATCATCCTTAGGCACACTTTCTTTACATAAAATGTTTTTTTACATTGTAAGGCCCTTTCAGTACAAGAGGTACACAAAGTAAGAGGGGGTTCCACAATGGCCTCTAAACACATAGAACAAGGAGTTTCCTCAAGTTCAGACATGTTAAACAGACTAGCAATAGCCACAATAGTTGGTTTTAACCTTATTTATTGATTCAAATAATTTTTAGAAAAAATGTACTGCACCTTTAACCCTTTAATGACCACAGCACTTTTCCATTTTCTGTCCGTTTGGGACCAAGGCTATTTTTACATTTTTGCGGTGTTTGTGTTTAGCTGTAATTTTCCTCGTACTCATATACTGTACCCACACATTATATACCGTTTTTCTCACCATTAAATGGACTTTCTAAAAATACCATTATTTTCATCATATCTTATAATTTACTATAAAAAAAAATTATAAAATATGAGGAAAAAATGGGGAAAACACCACTTTTTTTTTTTAAACCTTGACCCCCAAAATCTGTTACACATCTACAACCACCAAAAAAAAACATGCTAAATAGTTTCTAAATTTTGTCCTGAGTTTAGAAATACCCAATGTTTACATGTTCTATGCTTTTTTGAAAGTTATAGGGCCATAAATACAAGTAGCACTTTGCTATTTCCAAACCACTTTTTTTTTTTAAATTAGCGCTAGTTACATTGGAACACTAATATCTTTAAGGAATCCCTGAATATCCATTGACATGTATATATATTTTTTTAGAAGAAATCCCAAAGTATTGATCTAGGCCCCTTTTGGTATATTTCATGCCACCATTTCACCGCCAAATGCGATCAAATTAAAAAAAAAAAAAAAAACGCAAAATTTTTTACCATTTTAGGTTTCTCACTGAAATCATTTACAAACAGCTTGTGCAATTATGGCACAAATGGTTGTAAATGCTTCTCTGGGATCCCCTGTCTTCAGAAATAGCAGACATATGGCTTTGGCATTGCTTCTTGGTAATTAAAAGGCTGCTAAATGCCGCTGCGCACCACACGTGTATTATGCCCAGCAGTGAAGGGGTTAATTAGGGAGCTTGTATGGTTAATGTTAGCTTTAGTGTAGTAGACAACCCAAAGTATTGATCTAGGCCCATTTTGGTATATTTCATGGCACCATTTCACAACCAAATGCGATCAAATTAAAAAATAAACGTTAAATTTTTCACAATTTTAGGTTTCTCACTGAAATTATTTACAAACAGCTTGTGCAATTATGGCACAAATGGTTGTAAATGCTTCTCTGGGATCCCCTTTGTTCAGAAATAGCAGACATATGACTTTGGGGTTGCTTTCTGGTAATTAGAAGGCCGCTAAATGCTGCTGCGCATCATATGTGTATTATGGCTAGCAGTGAAGGGGTTAATTAGGTAGTTTTGTAGGGAGCTTGCAGGGTTAATTTTAGCTTTAGTGTAGAGATCAGCCTCCCACCTGACACATCAGACCTCCTGATCCCTCCCAAACAGCTCCCTTCCCTCCCCCACAATTGTCCCCGTCATCTTAAGTACTGGCAGAAAGTCTGCCAGTACTAAAATAATTTTATGTTTTTTTAAATTAATTTTTTTTTAGCATATTTACATATGCTGCGGTGTAGCATCCCCCCTTAGCCCCCCAACCTCCCTGATCCCCCCCAAAACAGCTCTCTAACCCTCCCCCCATCTGCCTTATTGGGGTCCATCTTGGGTACTGGCAGCTGCCTGCCAGTACCCAGTTTGCAAAAAAAAAAAAAGGGCCAACACCCACCGACTCACTGATCATTTTTTTTTTTAACTTATATTCCCTTTTTTAAACATTTTTTATTACAGCTTTTTCTGTAGTGTAGCGGTTCCCACCCGCTCCCTCCCCGTGCCAGTTAACTGCCTTTTTCTGAGAACGTACCCTGCACGTCCTCGGTCGTTAAGGAGTTAAATAATAAAAGCACAACAATTTTACTGTACTGCACCAAAACGATTTTTTAGCACTAAAAAAATACACAGAACAGTTCAAATTTGCCAAAAATTATTGCAGCATATGAGAAAAAGCTAAATCTTTTAGAGAGTCTTTTTATTCTGAATATAAACTTTAAATAACTATAACAGCCCCTGCACCTCGCCACAGCTCTGCTGTGACGCCTACCTGCCCCCAGGGTACACAAGATTGACTCAATAACGATCCGGTGACTGATATTCAACCTTAGGTCCCACCGGAGCAAGTGCCTGCTGCCTTCTGTGTGAAAGGTGAAATCTCCCTTTTGGAGGATAAGCTTTGAAGTCCAGAAGATACCCCACCCCTGGGATACAATTTCCAACGCCCAGGGATCCTGGACATCTCTTGCCCAAGCCTGGGCGAAGAGCGAAAGTCTGCCCCCTACTAGATCAGTTACCGGATAGGGGGCTGACACTTCATGCTGTCTTAGGGGCAGCAACAGGCTTTTTGGCCTGCTTACCTTTGTTCCAGGTCTGGTTAGGTCCCCAGACCGACTTGGACTGGGCAAAAGTTCCCTCTTGTTTTGTATTAGAGGAAGTTGATGCCGTACTCGCCTTGAAGTTTCGAAAGGCACGAAAATTAGTCTGTTTGGTCCTTGATTTGGACCTATCCTGAGGAAGGGCATGACCTTTTCCTCCAGTGATATCAGAAATGATCTCCTTCAAACCAGGCCCGAATAGGGTTTGCCCCTTGAAGGGAATGTTAAGCAGCTTAGACTTTGAAGTAACGTCAGCTGACCATGATTTAAGCCATAGCGCACTGCGCGCTTGAATAGCAAAACCAGAATTTTTAGCCGTTAGTTTAGTCAAATGAACAATGGCATCAGAAACAAAAGAATTGGCTAGCTTAAGTGCTCTAAGCTTGTCAAGTATGTCATCCAATGGGGTCTCTACCTGTAAAGCCTCTTCCAGAGACTCAAACCAGAAAGCCGCAGCAGCAGTGACTGGGGCAATGCATGCAAGGGGCTGTAGAATAAAACCTTGTTGAATATCCCGCTGAGTCTGCACAAGTCAGAGAGAGGAGGATGAGGAGAAAAGATTGCACTGTTCGCAGACGATATCACTCTCTTCTTGACCAGCCCTCTGGGTTCCCTCCCGGCGCTTTTTGAAATAATATCGCTATTCAGCTCCCTCAGTTTCTACAAACTTAACTTGACTAAGACTGAAGCATTAGCTATACATATCCCTAACTTTGAAATGGAGATTCTTCTTGACTCTTACCAGTTTCAATGGGCAACGGAGACCATTACCCACCTGGGGGTCCAATTAGGCCCAAAGATTGATATAGTCAGGTCCAAAAATTACGACAAACTCCTACTAGAGACTAGAACTCTACTCATGGTCCTTTGGTGAGATCTCCTGGCTTGGACGCATTGCCGCAGTCAAAATGACCCTCCTTCCAAAGATTCTTTATTATTTCCGGTGCCTCCCTATTAACATTCCTCGGGTCCTTTTAGACAAATTTGATGCTCTAATCTCCAGATATATCTGGCAGGGAAAAAAACCTAGGATCGCCAAGAAAACACTACAAAGGCCCCATCACTGTGGAGGAGTTTCACTCCCCAACACTGGCGTTTACTATGAGGCAGCTAGATTATCTCACATATCTAGCTGGGGGATAAAAGATAACTCTTCCAGCTGGATGAAAGTTGAACAGTTCTCCCTACCGTCGGGGATTCGTTTGGAAGATCTCCCCTGGATTCCCGACTACATGATTGAGTCGGTTGATATCCGGAATCTCATAGTGAAACAAGCATTAGGATGTTGGAAGACTATCAGGCATCATGTAGGCGTGTCTCCACATCCTTCTCCTACTCACTCAATAGCTGGCTTGCTTAGAGCCCTCCCAGACTCCCATCCTACTAAGTGGCTCCAGTGGAATCTCCTAAGAGTCTCATTTATATCAGCAAAATACCTTACAGTTAGCGGAACCAGTCCCGCAAGGAAGCGATGGGAACCTACCTCAGTGGTTTTCATTTGAACGTTTCCGCCTCCACAGATTTCTTTTGAGCTGGGGATTCCCCCCCAAGGCCCTCAGAGCTCCTACTGCTTGGGAGCAGAGATGGGAGTCAGGTCAGTCCTTGATGAGGCCGCTGTCCTTCCATTATATGCCAATTCTGAAAGATGAATGTTCGGGGACTATATGGCAGTTGAGGGCATGGGAAAAGGATTTAAAACTCCAAATATCTGATAAGACCTGGTCACAAACAATTCTGCTCACTAAGAAAACTCTCCACTGTGCTAATTCACTAGAGCTTTATCTGAAGGTATGCCTGAGGTGGCATATTCCTCTGAGGCTGGCTCGGATGGCCCCAACTCAGTCATCCCTCTGCTGGAGAAACTGTGGGCAGGTGGGCACGGACCTCCATATGTGGTGGGCCTGCCCACTGCTGGAGAGAATGTGGAGGGACGTTTTTGATCTCTGTAAATCAGTAGGAATTACTCTCACAGAGGATCCTAAGGTGGCCCTCCAAAATATCTTTACAAGACAAACGCTGAAAATTCATAGACAATTGGCTATATTTATATTTGCAGCCGCCAAATCTTCCATTGCGAGGAAGTGGAAACAGATAGACTCTCCTACTATATCTGACATTGAAAAAATTGTGGAAACCTATGCCAGGATGGAAAAAGGATTCTATCAGCACTTGAATAAAATGGACACATACTGGAAAATTTGGGACTTATGGACCCATAGACGAGAGGACTCTGGAGGCACTTAGACTTAACAGAGGTCCCCAGGTTACCTGGAGAAATTGAATTTTGCATTCAGGTTCTCCCATCATTCTTGGTCTTTACCCCCCCCCCCCACTTGTCCCCTGTCTGCTCCCCCAGATAGACCCCGATTGGTGCTTATCTCTCCCATGCTTACCCCTATCCCTCCTCGTGTCCCCTCTGATTAACTGTTCCTTACTACTACTCCACTGACTGGTTGGATCTGGGGATTAGATATGGTAGTGAATTGGAACTACTCTATCCCCCTTTGACCCTACTCTACTTACAACTGTAACCCCTATGTGGGCTCACCCTCTCTAGTTAAGGTGCATATACATATATATATATATATATATATCCCGAGAGATTCATCTGTGTATTTTTTATCTAAATTTTCTCTTACGGTTGTAGCTGGCCCAATAGTGGCCAGAAATTGAGTTACTCTAGCAATATAATTATATTATTTTAAAAATTGAGGTTCTGTTACTGTCTACATGCTTTTTTTATGCCATAATTGGTTGTTGCCTTTGAGAAAGAAGATTTGTGCATTAATCTAACTAATCACGCTGTCTATACCAATCCTATTTAGGTGTATTTGAGACAGTCATAGTCTTTTAGACTGTAGTAATGTTCCCATGCTGTTATAGGTTCTCTCAATACCCTACGTCGTATTTTCCTTGTTACTATGATGGTTTGCTGACACTATGTACAAGTAGGCTTTCTGTATTTCAAGATTGTAATCTTGCTGCTGTATTTTGAATATTTCCTCAATAAAAAATTATAAAATAAAAAAAAAAGGAGAAAAAAAAAAAAACCTTGTTGAATAAACATTTTCTTAAGGTAACCTTCTAACTTTTTATCCATTGGATCAGAGAAAGCACAACTGTCCTCGACAGGGATAGTAGTACGCTTAGCTAGGGTAGAAACTGCTCCCTCCACCTTAGGGACTGTCTGCCTTAAGTCCCGTGTGGTGGCATCTATTGGAAACATTTTCTTAAAAATAGGAGGGGGAGAGAACGGCACACCTGGTCTATCCCATTCCTTAGTAATAATTTCTGCAAACCTTTTAGGTATTGGAAAAACATCAGTGGACACCGGCACTGCATAGTATTTGTCCAATCTACACAATTTTTCTGGCACTGCAATTGTATCACAGTCATTCAGAGCAGCTAAAACCTCCCTGAGCAACACACGGAGGTGTTCAAGCTTAAATTTAAATGTAGACATATCAGAATCAGGTTGAATCTTTTTTCCTGAGTCAGAAACATCACCCACAGAAAGAAGCTCTTTCCTCAGCTTCTGTATATTGTGAGGGAGTATCAGACATAGCTCTTAAAAGCGGCAGTATGCTCTGTATTTCTTCTAACTCCAGAGCTGTCTCGCTTTCCTCTAAACCCAGGTAGTCTGGATAATACCGCAGACAGGGTATTATCCATGACCGCCGCCATGTCTTGTAAAGTAAACGCTATGGGCGCACTAGATGTACTTGGCGCCATTAGAGCGTGAGTCCCTTGAGCGGGAGTCAAAGGGTCTGACACGTGGGGCGAGTTAGTCGGCATAACTTCCCCCTCGTCAGATTCCTCTGGTGATAAATTTTTTAAAGACAGAATATGATCTTTATTACTTAAAGTGAAATCAGTACATTTGGTACACATTCTAAGAGGGGGTTCCACCATGGCTTCTAAACATAATGAACAAGGAGTTTCCTCTATGTCAGACATGTTTAAACAGACTAGCAATGAGACCAGCAAGCTTGGAAAACACTTTAAATCAAGTTAACAGGTAAAAAATAAAAACGGTACTGTGCCTTTAAGAGAAACCAATTTTTTCAGAATTTGAAAAACAGTGAAAAAAAGCAGTAAATCAAATAAAATTTTTACAGTGTGTATAATAAGCTAACAGAGCATTGCACCCACTTGCAAATGGATGATTAACCCCTTAGTTCAAAAAATGAATCAAAAAAACAATAGACTTTTTTAAACAGCACACCAAACTGCCACAGCCTTGCTGTGGGCCTACCTTCCCCAACAAACGATTTTGGAAAGCCTAAGAGCCCTTGAGAGAGGTCCTATAGCATTCAGGGGACTCCTGGAGGAAGCTGGATGTCTCAGTCTGTAAAAGTTACTGCGCAAAAAAGCGCTAAATTAGTCCCTTCCCACTCATAGTAACACAGTGGAAAGCCTGTTTCTAGGCAAATTTAAGCCAGCCATGTGGAAAAAAACTAGGCCCCAATAAAGTTTTATCACCAAAGTATATATAAAAACATTTAAACATGCCAGCAAAACGTTTTATATTGCAAATCTATAAGAGTATTACCTCAGAAAGTAAGCATGATACCAGTCGCTATTAAATCACTGTATTCAGGCTTACCTTACATAAATCTGGTATCAGCAGCATTTTCTAGAATTCACATCTTCTAGAAAAAAAATTAACTGCACATACCTCATAGCAGGATAACCTGCACGCCATTCCCCCGCTGAAGTTACCTCTCTCTTCAGTCATATGTGAGAACAGCAATGGATCTTAGTTACAACCTGCTAAGATCATAGAAATCACAGGCAGATTCTTCTTCTATTTTCTGCCTGAGACAAAATAGTACAACTCCGGTACCATTTAAAAATAAACTTTTGATTGAAGAAAAAAACAACTACGTTACATCACTTTTCTCTTACTACCTCCATGCTTGTTGAGAGTTGCAAGAGAATGACTGGGTATGGCAGTTAGGGGAGGAGCTATATAGCAGCTCTGCTGTGGGTGATCCTCTTGCAACTTCCTGTTGGGAAGGAGAATATCCCACAAGTAATGGATGATCCGTGGACTGGATACACCTTACAAGAGAAATTAAAACTGCACATACCTCAGAGCAGGAAACCCTGCACGCTATTCCCCCAGCTGAAGTTACCCATCTCTTCAGTTATGTGTGAGAACAGCAGTGGACCTTAGTTACAAACTGTTAAGATCAAAAAACTTCAGGCAGACTCTTCTTCACCTTTCTGCGTTACCATTTGAAAATAATAAACTTTTGATTGAAGATAAACTACATTAATTCACCACATCTCTCTAGCTACTTCCCTTGTCGAGAGCTGCAAGAGAATGACTAGGAGGTGGCAGTTAGGGGAGGAGCTATATAGCTCTGCTGTGGGTGATCCTCTTGCAGCTTCCTGTTGGGAAGGAGAATATCCCACAAGTAATGGATGAATCCGTGGACTTGGTACACCTTACAAGAGAAAAAAGAAACTATTGGATTTTTACTTTAAAACCGTAATAAAAAGTAAAAAAATCCCCAGTCTCAAGTCACAAAGGAAGTGCCTGCTCCCTGCCTGTAAATATCTTTAGAAAGGATATATTATGTCCCAGATAATGTTGCAGCTTATCTTATTAAGTGCACAGTCTCCAAGCCTAAAAGACAAAAAGGCACTTACCTGCAATCTAGCTGTCAGGCAGGACGACAGTTTACAAGGTGTGAGAGAACACATACTCCTCACAGAGACCTGTAGAAAAAAGAACAGAGTAAGCCTACTCTGGCTTTCTATACTATGGGCAGCAAATATGTTAGGAAAAAGCAGCAGGGCCCACCTCACAAGTTGCTAACTGCTTTAAAGACACCACTACCCTACTGAAGAGATTAACGTGGACTACGGCTAGACCCAAAAAATCTTGCTTGTAGCTAAAGAAATACAATTTTCTTCAGACACCAGAACTTCACCTCCTCCAATGACAGAGGCAGAGAGAATGACTGGGGATTATGGGTAGGGGAGTGACACTTTGCTGTGTTGCTCTTTGCCTCCTCCTGCTGGCCAGGAGTGATATTCCCACTAGTAATTGACATTGTAGACTCTCCATATATCTTAGGAAAGAAAGTTTAATTTTGACTAGACTATTCCTTTAACCATAGATAAAACACAAATATAACATTCAGCCCATAACATTTAGGTTGATGGACAGCTCATACAACTATTTTTTTTACCAGACAAGAAAATAATAAATGCACAGGATCCCACAGGATAATAAAGAAAACAATTCAAAGTGTATTTTTCCATACAACACAACGTGTAATGGAGTATACTCACAGTCTGTGAGACTAGCAATCCCCGCAAGAGTTGTAATGGGAACATGAGGCATATCCCCATTCATCCTGATGCTGGAGGATGGTGGTATCTATCCAGGTATTTTAGTAGACGTGCCAGCTGTCATTACTTTCCATTTCCTAAACACTGTAAGAAAAGAAGCAACTTTTAAGCCTGGAGAAAAATAAAAAAAAACATGTACCTACATGCATATTATATACATACATAAACACATACTAGGGATGCACCGAAATTTCGTCAGCAGAAACGTTTCGGCCGAAAATGGCATTTTCAGTTATTTCGGTTTTCTTGCCTGTTATTTTCGGTAAAACTATTGTGTAGCATATTTCAAATTTTATGCTAGCCTAGAGCTGCTGTTTGAGTTCATTACTTGACTTACTGTTTTGCATAAATTAATAGTTTTCTAGGACTATAATTTATTTGGATAATTGTGGGGAGGGGAAACTTAAAGGGACATAAAACAAGTTGGAATAGAGACAATATATAATATGTACTTTAATCACTTTACCTGCAAATGTATACTGCAGTGTCTCGGCATTAACCCTTTCTTTTTAGTGTCTGAATTGTAAAGCTCTTAATAAATGAAAATCATGGAAATTGTCAGGGGTACCTAAACTTTTGCATACAAATATATATATATATATATATATACACATATACACACACATATATATACATATATATATATATATATATATATATATATATATGTATATATATATATACACACAAATACACACACACACATATATATATATATATATATATATGCTATATTGTGACGTTTTTTTCAAACTGCATATTCCCATTTCATTTTAAACTGGAGTGGAGATTAATCTAAAAATTGTTTACTACTGTTCTGCCAAAAAAAATTGCTGTTATTTGTATTATTGTAGGAGAGATCACTGTTCATCATTCAGACAAACCCCTGAAGTACTGGGCAGTTAATAAACAGATTTCCAGCTCTGGCTAAAATGGCCCAAAAATATCTTTCTTCTCATGCAGTAGTGTGGAAAGTGAAAGACTGTTCAACTTAGAGTCGAACCTCCTCACTGATAGCAAAAACAGACTTATAGCTGAACATGCAGAGATGCTTCTAACTTGCCACTAACTTTTGAAAAATTAATCTAATTGCTAGGTTGCCTTTTTACTGCTAGTTCTCATCTTGCACAATTATGTTCAAAACATACTGTACTCTGAGGAACATCTATAGCCAGGGCTGGACTGGGAATAAAAAGCAGTCCTGGAAAAATATGAATAGCCCTATTTCCGTTGAGTCGGTAGAATGCACGTCACATTTTTCTCATAGGGGTTTACTGGGACACTCCTTCCCCAATATTTTTTCAGAATTAAATTATATTACTTTGAATTAAATACAAATGTCAGATTGATGTTATATAACAATTGCATCACCCGTTTAAATGTAATATTTTATTGTAATATTTTTTATTTATAAACTTGTTCTGTGAACTTTGACAAATAAAACTGTTTTATTATTTCATAATGTATTTTGAGTTACAGTCCTTTATAATTATATAGAAGGAATCTTAAATAATTAGTCTGTATTGTGCTTGGTAAACTGTCACATGACAAAAAAAAAAGTATCGGTAATTGGTATCGGCGAGTATTTGAAAGCAAGTATCGGTACATGTACTTGGTCATAAAAAAACGGTATCGGTGCAAACCTAACACATATACATATATATATATATATATATATATATATATATATATATATATATATATATACACATATACACACATATATACATATATACACACACATATACATACACACACATATACATACATATATATATATATATATATATATATATATATATATATATATACATACATACACACACAGAATAATGTGAAGGGGACGCATAGTGGTGCAGACCCTTAAAAAATGTGGCATGGGTTGGCCAAAGAAAAAGCCTCAGGAATGTAATCCTGAATTAAAGACAGGGGAATTCAGCACTCTTAATAAAAAACAGCTCATCTCACTCTAATAAGTCAAAGTAGCAAGATTGGGATGAGGATGGCGCTCCCCCCTCCTCCACTCCAAAAAAGGCACACACAGACTGATGATAGTTAAATAATAAGTTTATAAGAAATTATATGCAAGAGAAATACAAAAACCTAATGAAAATTAATAAAACAGAACTGAAAAACATAATTTATGCTTACCTGATAAATTTATTTCTCTTGTAGTGTATCCAGTCCACGGATCATCCATTACTTGTGGGATATTCTCCTTCCCAACAGGAAGTTGCAAGAGGATCACCCACAGCAGAGCTGCTATATAGCTCCTCCCCTCACTGCCATATCCAGTCATTCGACCGAAACAAGTCGAGAAAGGAGAAACCATAGGGTGCAGTGGTGACTGTAGTTTAATTAAAATTTAGACCTGCCTGAAAAGGACAGGGCGGGCCGTGGACTGGATACACTACAAGAGAAATAAATTTATCAGGTAAGCATAAATTATGTTTTCTCTTGTTAAGTGTATCCAGTCCACGGATCATCCATTACTTGTGGGATACCAATACCAAAGCTAAAGTACACGGATGATGGGAGGGACAAGGCAGGGATTAAGCGGAATGAACCACTGCCTGTAGAACCTCTCCCAAAAACAGCCTCCGAAGAAGCAAAAGTATCAAATTTGTAAAATTTGGAAAAAGTATGAAGGGAAGACCAAGTTGCAGCCTTGCAAATCTGTTCAGAGGCCTCATTTTTAAAGGCCCAGGTGGAAGCCACAGCTCTAGTAGAATGAGCTGTAATCCTTTCAGGAGGCTGCTGTCCAGCAGTCTCATAGGCTAAACGGATTATACTCCGAAGCCAAAAAGAAAGAGAGGTTGCCGAGGCCTTCTGACCTCTCCTCTGTCCAGAGTAAACAACAAACAGGTTAGATGTTTGGCCAAAATCTTTAGTAGCCTGTAAGTAAAACTTCAAGGCACGGACTACGTCTAGATTATGCAAAAGACGTTCCTTCTTTGAAGAAGGATGAGGACATAATGATGTAACAACAATCTCTTGATTGATATTCTTGTTAGAAACCACCTTAGGTAAAAACCCAGGTTTTGTACGCAGAACAACTTTATCTGAATGAAAGATCAGATAAGGAGAATCACAATGTAAGGCAGATAACTCCGAGAATCTTCGAGCCGAGGAAATAGCCATCAGAAAAAGAACTTTCCATGAAAGAAGTTTGATATCAATAGAATGAAGGGGTTCAAACGGAACCCCTTGAAGAACTTTAAGAACCAAGTTTAAGCTCCATGGAGGAGCAACAGGTTTAAACACAGGCTTAATTCTAACTAAAGCCTGACAAAATGCCTGAACGTCTGGAACTTCTGCCAGACGCTTGTGTAAAAGAATAGACAGAGCAGAAATTTGTCCATTTAAAGAACTAGCTGATAATCTTTTGTCCAAACCCTCTTGGAGGAAGGACAATATCCTAGGAATCCTAACCCTACTCCATGAGTAATTCTTGGATTCACACCAATGAAGATATTTACGCCATATCTTGTGGTAAATTTTCCTGGTGACAGGCTTTCGTGCCTGTATTAAGGTATCAATTACTGACTCGGAGAAGCCACGCTTTGATAGGATCAAGCGTTCAATCTCCATGCAGTCTCAGAGAAAGTAGATTCGGATGATTGAAAGGACCTTGTATTAGAAGGTCTTGTCTCAGAGGCAGAGTCCATGGTGGAAAGGATGACGTCCACTAGGTCTGCATACCAGGTCCTGCGTGGCCACGCAGGGGCTATCAATATCACTGATGCTCTTTCCTGTTTGATTTTGGCAATCAGATGAGGGAGCAGAGGAAACGGTGGAAACACATAAGCCAGGTTGAAGAACCAAGGTGCTGCTAGAGCATCTATCAGTGCCGCTTCTGGGTCCATGGACCTGGATCCGTAACAAGGAAGCTTAGCGTTCTGGAGAGACGACATGAGATCCAATTCTGGTTTGCCCCAACGGAGAACCAATTGAGCAAACACCTCCGGATGGAGTTCCCATTCCCCCGGATGAAAAGTCTGACGACTTAGAAAATCCGCCTCCCAGTTCTCTACAACTGTGATATGGATCGCTGACAGGTGGCAAGAGTGAGTCTCTGCAAAGCGAATTATCTTGGAGACTTCTGACATCGCTAGGGAACTCCTGGTTCCCCCTTGATGGTTGATGTAAGCCACAGTCGTGATGTTGTCCGACTGCAATCTGATGAACCTCAGTGTTGCTAGCTGAGGCCAAGCCAGAAGAGCATTGAATATTGCTCTTAACTCCAGAATATTTATTGGGAGGAGTTTCTCCTCCTGAGTCCATGAACCCTGAGCCTTCAGGGAGTTCCAGACTGCACCCCAACCTAGAAGGCTGGCATCTGTTGTTACAATTGTCCAATCTGGTCTGCAAAAGGTCATACCCTTGGACAGATGGGCCCGAGATAACCACCAGAGAAGAGAATCTCTGGTTTCCTGATCCAGATTTAGTAGAGGGGACAAATCTGTGTGTAATCCCCATTCCACTAACTGAGCATGCATAATTGCAGTGGTCTGAGATGCAGGCGCGCGAATGGCACTATGTCCATCGCCACTACCATTAAGCCGATTACTTCCATGCACTGAGCCACCGTGGGGCGCGGAATGGAGTGAAGAACACGGCAAGCATTTAGAAGTTTTGATAACCTGGAGTCAGGTAAATTTTCATTTCTACAGAATCTATTAGAGTCCCTAGGAAGGAAACCCTCGTGAGAGGAGATAGAGAACTCTTTTCTTCGTTCACTTTCCACCCATGCGACCTCAGGAATGCCAGAACTATCTCTGTATGAGATTTGGCAATTTGAAAGCTTGACGCCTGTATCAGGATATCGTCCAGGTAAGGAGCCACCGCTATGCCTCGCTGTCTTAGGACCGCCAGAAGTGAGCCCAGAACCTTTGTAAAAATTCTTGGGGCTGTAGCCAACCCGAATGGAAGAGCTACAAATAGGTAATGCCTGTCTAGAAAGGCAAACCTCAGGAACTGATGATGATTCTTGTGAATCGGAAAGTGAAGGTAGGCATCCTTTAAGTCCACTGTGGCCATGTACTGACCCTCTTGGATCATGGGTAAAATGGTTCGAATAGTTTCAATCTTGAATGACGGAACTCTGAGGAATTTGTTTAGGATCTTTAAATCCAAAATTGGTCTGAAGGTTCCCTCTTTTTTGGGAACCACAAACAGATTTGAATAAAACCCCTGTCCTTGATCCGTCCGCGGAACTGGATGGATCACTCCCATAACTAGGTCTTGCACACAGCGTAGGAATGCCTCTTTCTTTATCTGGTTTGCAGATAATCTTGAAAGGTGAAATCTCCCTTGTGGAGGAGAAGCTTTGAAGTCCAGAAGATATCCCTGAGATATGATCTCCAACGCCCAGGGATCCTGAACATCTCTTGCCCACACCTGGGCGAAGAGAGAGAGTCTGCCCCCTACTAGATCCGTTGTCGTATAGGGGGCCGCTCCTTCATGCTGTCTTAGAGGCAGCAGCAGGCTTTCTGGCCTGCTTGCCCTTGTTCCAGGACTGGTTAGGTTTCCAGGCCTGCTTGGATTGAGCAAAAGTTCCCTCTTGTTTTGAAGCAGAGGAAGTTGATGCTGCACCTGCCTTGAAATTTCAAAAGGCACGAAAATTAGACTGTTTGGCCTTTGATTTGGCCCTGTCCTGAGGAAGGGTATGACCCTTACCTCCAGTAATGTCAGCAATAATTTCTTTCAAACCAGGCCCGAATAAGGTCTGCCCCTTGAAAGGAATGTTGAGTAATTTAGACTTTGAAGTCACATCAGCTGACCAGGATTTGAGCCATAGAGCCCTACGCGCCTGGATGGCGAATCCGGAATTCTTAGCCGTTAGTTTAGTCAAATGAACAATGGCATCAGAAACAAATGAGTTAGCTAGCTTAAGAGTTCTAAGCTTGTCAACAATTTCAGTCAATGGAGCTGTATGGATGGCCTCTTCCAGGGCCTCAAACCAGAATGCCGCCGCAGCAGTGACAGGCGCAATGCATGCAAGGGGCTGTAAAATAAAACCTTGTTGAATAAACATTTTCTTAAGGTAATCCTCCAATTTTTTATCCATTGGATCTGAAAAAGCACAACTGTCCTCAACCGGGATAGTGGTACACTTTGTTAAAGTACAAACTGATCCCTCCATCTTAGGGACAGTCTGCCATAAGTCCCGTGTAGTGGCATCTATTGGAAACATTTTTCTAAATATAGGAGGTGGGGAAAAGGGCACACCGGGCCTATCCCACTCCTTACTAATAATTTCTGTAAGCTTTTTAGGTATTGGAAAAACATCAGTACTCACCGGCACTGCATAGTATTTATCCAGCCTACACAATTTCTCTGGCACTGCAATTGTGTCACAGTCATTCAGAGCAGCTAATACCTCCCCAAGCAATACACGGAGGTTCTCAAGCTTAAATTTAAAATTAGAAATCTCTGAATCAGGTCTCGCCGATTCAGAGACGTCACCCACAGACTGAAGCTCTCCGTCCTCAGGTTCTGCATATTGTGACGCAGTATCAGACATGGCTCTTACAGCATCTACGCGCTCTGTATCTCGTCTAACCCCAGAGCTATCGCGCTTGTCTCTCAATTCAGGCAATCTGGATAATACCTCTGACAGGTTATTATTCATGATTGCAGCCATGTCCTGCAAAGTAATCGCTATGGGCGTCCCTGATGTACTTGGCGCCATATTAGCGTGCGTCCCTTGAGCGGGAGGCAAAGGGTCCGACACGTGGGGAGAGTTAGTCGGCATAACTTCCCCCTCGACAGACGCCTCTGGTGACAATTCTTTTATAGATAAAGACTGATCTTTACTGTTTAAGGTGAAATCAATACATTTAGTACACATTCTCCTATGGGGCTCCACCATGGCTTTTAAACATAATGAACAAGTATCCGCTGTTTCAGACATGTTTGTACAGACTAGCAAGCTTGGAAAACACTTTAAAGCAAGTTAACAAGCAATATAAAAAAACGTTACTGTGCCTTTAAGAGAAACAAATTTTCAAAAAATTTGAAATAACAGTGAAAAAAGGCAGTTACACTAACAACATTTTTACAGTGTATGTAACAAGTCAGCAGAGCATTGCACCCACTTTCAAATGGATGATTAACCCCTTAACAAAAACAGAATAATAAATGACAAAAACGTTTTTTAAACAGTCACAACTGCCACAGTCTACTGTGATTGTTACCCTCCTTAAACACGACTTTGAAGCCTTTTGAGCCCTTCAGAGATGTCCTGTATCATGCAGAGGGAAGCTGAATGTCTGTCAGTATTTTTAGCTGCACAGAAAAGCACTAAAATAGGCCCTTCCCACTCATATTGCAACAGTGTAAAGCCTCAGGAAACTGTTTCTAGGCAAAAATCAAGCCAGCCATGTGGAAAAAAAACTAGGCCCCAATAAGTTTTGTCACCAAACATATATAAAAATGATTAACATGCCAGCAAACGTTTTATATTACACTTTTATAAGAGTATGTATCTCTATTAATAAGCCTGATACCAGTCGCTATCACTGCATTTAAGGCTTAACTTACATTAATCCGGTATCAGCAGCATTTTCTAGCAAATTCCATCCCTAGAAAAATATTTTAACTGCACATACCTTATTACAGGAAAACCTGCACGCTATTCCCCCTCTGAAGTTACCTCACTCCTCAGAATATGTGAGAACAGCCATGGATCTTAGTTACTTCTGCTAAGATCATAGAAATCACAGGCAGATTCTTCTGATGCTGCCTGAGATGAAACAGTACACTCCGGTACCATTTAAAAATAAACTTTTGATTGAAGTTAAAAAACTAACTATAATACACCACTCTCCTCTTACTACGTCCATCTTTGTTGAGAGTTGCAAGAGAATGACTGGATATGGCAGTGAGGGGAGGAGCTATATAGCAGCTCTGCTGTGGGTGATCCTCTTGCAACTTCCTGTTGGGAAGGAGAATATCCCACAAGTAATGGATGATCCATGGACTGGATACACTTAACAAGAGAAAACAGGGCCCCAGAATAAAGTTTTATCACCAATATGTAATAAACGTTCATACACCTTCCAGCAAACGTTATATCTATTCAGTAATATGAGTAAATAATAAAAATATTACCCTTTACAGCAAGCATGATACCAGTCGTTATTAAATCACTGTAATCAGGCTTACATTAAGTAAATCCGCTATTGTTAGCATTTTCTAGCATATCATTTCTCTAGAAAAATGTAAAACTGCACATACCTCAGAGCAGGAGACCCTGCACACTATTCCCCCAGCTGAAGTTGCCCATCTCTTCAGTAATGTGTGAGAACAGCAATGGATCTTAGTTACAACCTGCTAAGATCATCAAAGACCACAGGCAGACTCTTCTTCAACTTTCTGCCTGAGGCTAAAATAGTACAACTCCGGTACCATTTGAAAATAGTTTGATTGAAGATAAACTACATTAATGCACCAAATCTCTCTAGCTACTTCCCTTGTCGAGAGCTGCAAGAGAATGACTGGGAGGTGGCAGTTAGGGGAGGAGCTATATAGACAGCTCTGCTGTGGGTGATCCTCTTGCAGCTTCCTGTTGGGAAGGAGAATATCCCACAAGTAATGGATGAATCCGTGGACTGGATACACCTTACAAGAGAAATAAGGTGTACACCTAAAAAATAAATAAAAATATTGTTCTATAAATAAAAATATTGTTCTGTGCGATCTGTTTATAATCCTAAATATGATGTCCCATATGATAACTCATATAGTGGTGATGGAGAATAGTGTTCCTCTTCTTAATGGAATTTAACCATAGTAGATAACGTTTAGAAAACCAATGATAAGTGATAGTAGATGACGTTTAGAAAGTCCAGTAGTAAATGGCTTTAAGATATCCTAGAAAATAGTAAAAAACAGAATTTATGCTTACCTGATAAATTACTTTCTCCAACGGTGTGTCCGGTCCACGGCGTCATCCTTACTTGTGGGAATATCTCTTCCCCAACAGGAAATGGCAAAGAGTCCCAGCAAAGCTGGCCATATAGTCCCTCCTAGGCTCCGCCCACCCCAGTCATTCGACCGACGGACAGGAGGAAAAATATAGGAGAAACCATATGGTACCGTGGTGACTGTAGTTAGAGAAAATAATTCATCAGACCTGATTAAAAAACCAGGGCAGGCCGTGGACCGGACACACCGTTGGAGAAAGTAATTTATCAGGTAAGCATAAATTCTGTTTTCTCCAACATTGGTGTGTCCGGTCCACGGCGTCATCCTTACTTGTGGGAACCAATACCAAAGCTTTAGGACACGGATGAGGGAAGGGAGCAAATCAGGTTACCTAAACGGAAGGCACCACGGCTTGCAAAACCTTTCTCCCAAAAATAGCCTCCGAAGAAGCAAAAGTATCAAATTTGTAAAATTTGGCAAAAGTGTGCAGTGAAGACCAAGTCGCTGCCTTACATATCTGATCAACAGAAGCCTCGTTCTTGAAGGCCCATGTGGAAGCCACAGCCCTAGTGGAGTGAGCTGTGATTCTTTCAGGAGGCTGCCGTCCGGCAGTCTCATAAGCCAATCGGATGATGCTTTTAAGCCAAAAGGAAAGAGGTAGAAGTTGCTTTTTGACCTCTCCTTTTACCAGAATAGACGACAAACAGAGAAGATGTTTGTCTGAACTCTTTTGTAGCTTCTAAGTAGAATTTTAGAGCACGGACTACATCTAAATTGTGTAGCAAACGTTCCTTCTTTGAAACTGGTTTCGGACACAAAGAAGGTACAACTATCTCCTGGTTAATATTCTTGTTGGAAACAACCTTAGGAAGAAAACCAGGCTTAGTACGCAAAACAACCTTATCTGAATGGAACACCAGATAGGGCGGAGTACACTGCAGAGCAGATAACTCTGAAACTCTTCTAGCAGAAGAAATTGCAACCAAAAACAAAACTTTCCAAGATAACAAACTTAATATCTATGGAATGTAGAGGTTCAAACAGAACCCCTTGAAGAACTGAAAGAACTAGATTTAGACTCTAGGGAGGAGTCAAAGGTCTGTAAACAGGCTTGATCCTAACCAGAGCCTGAACAAATGCTTGAACATCTGGCACAGCTGCCAGTCGTTTGTGTAGTAAGACAGATAAAGCAGAAATCTGTCAATTTAGAGAACTCGCATATAATCCTTTATCCAAACCTTCTTGCAGAAAGGAAAGAATCTTAGGAATTTTTATCTTATTCCATGGGAATCCCTTGGATTCACACCAACAGATATATCTTTTCCATATTTTATGGTAAACCTTTCTAGTTACCGGTTTTCTGGCCTGAACCAGAGTATCTATCACAGAATCTGAAAACCCACGCTTTGATAGAATCAAGCGTTCAATCTCCAAGCCGTCAGCTGGAGGGAGACCAGATTTGGATGTTCGAATGGACCCTGAACAAGAAGGTCCTGTCTCAAAGGTAGCTTCCATGGTGGAACCGATGACATTCACCAGGTCTGCATACCAAGTCCTGCGTGGCCACGCAGGAGCTATCAAGATCACTGAGGCCCTCTCCTGTTTGATCCTGGCTACCAGCCTGGGAATGAGAGGAAACGGTGGAAACACATAAGCTAGGTTGAAGGTCCAAGGTGCTACTAGTGCATCCACTAGTCGCCTTGGGATCCCTGGATCTGGACCCGTAGCAAGGAACCTTGAAGTTCTGACGAGACGCCATCAGATCCATGTCTGGAATGCCCCATAATTGAGTCAACTGGGCAAAGATCTCCGGGTGGAGTTCCCACTCCCCCGGATGGAATGTCTGATGACTCAGATAATCCGCTTCCCAGTTTTCCACACCTGGGATGTGGATCGCAGATAGATGGCAGGAGTGATCCTCCGCCCATTGAATTATTTTGGTCACTTCTTTCATCGCCAGGGAACTCCTTGTTCCCCCCTGATGATTGATATACGCAACAGTCGTCATGTTGTCTGATTGGAATCTTATGAATCTGGCCTTTGCAAGCTGCGGCCAAGCCCTGAGAGCATTGAATATCGCTCAGTTCCAGAATGTTTATCGGGAGAAGAGACTCTTCCCGAGACCATAGTCCCTGAGCTTTCAGGGATTCCCAGACCGCGCCCCAGCCCACTAGACTGGCGTCGGTCGTGACAATGACCCACTCTGGTCTGCGGAAGCTCATTCCCTGGGATAGATGGTCAGGGTCAGTCACCAACGGAGTGAATCTCTGGTCTTCTGATCTACTTGAATCACTGGAGACAAGTCTGTATAGTCCCCATTCCACTGTTTGAGCATGCACAGTTGTAATGGTCTTAGATGAATTCGTGCAAAAGGAACTATGTCCATTGCTGCAACCATCAACCCTACTACTTCCATGCACTGAGCTACGGAAGGACGTGGAACAGAGTGAAGAACTTGACAAGTGCTTAGAAGTTTTGACTTTCTGACATCTGTCAGAAAAATCCTAATTTCTAAGGAATCTATTATTGTTCCCAAGAAGGGAACTCTTGTTGACGGAGACAGAGAACTTTTTTCTATGTTCACCTTCCATCCGTGAGATCTGAGAAAGGCCAGAACGATGTCTGTATGAGCCTTTGCTCTTGAAAGGGACGACGCTTGTATTAGAATGTCGTCCAAGTACGGTACTACTGCAATGCCCCTCGGTCTTAGAACCGCTAGAAGGGACCCGAGTACCTTTGTGAAAATCCTTGGAGCAGTGGCTAACCCGAATGGGAGGGCCACAAACTGGTAATGTTTGTCCAGAAAGGCGAACCTTAGGAACTGATAAAATGTTCTTTGTGGATAGGAATATGTAGGTACGCATCCTTTAGATCCACGGTAGTCATAAATTGACCTTCCTGGATAGTAGGTAGAATCGTTCGAATGGTTTCCATTTTGAACGATGGTACCCTGAGAAATTTGTTTAGGATCTTTAAATCCAGAATTGGTCTGAAGGTTCCCTCTTTTTTGGGAACTACGAACAGATTTGAGTAAAATCCCATTCCTTGTTCCGTCATTGGAACAGGGTGTATCACTCCCATCTTTAACAGGTCTTCTACACAATGTAAGAACGCCTGTCTCTTTATTTGGTTTAAGGATAAGTGAGACATGTGGAACCTTCCCCTTGGGGGTAGTTCCCTGAATTCCAGAAGATAACCCTGAGAAACTATTTCTAGTGCCCAGGGATCCCGAACATCTCTTGCCCAAGCCTGAGCAAAGAGAGAGAGTCTGCCCCCTAATAGATCCGGTCCCGGATCGGGGGCTACTCCTTCATGCTGTTTTGTTAGCAGCAGCAGGCTTCTTGGCCTGCTTACCCTTGTTCCAGCCTTGCATAGGTTTCCAGGCTGGTTTGGGCTGTAAGGCATTACCCTCTTGCTTAGAGGATGCAGAATTAGAGGTCGGTCCGTTCCTGAAATTGCGAAAAGAACGAAAATTAGACTTATTCTTGGCCTTGAAAGGCCTATCTTGTGGAAGGGCGTGGCCCTTTCCCCCAGTGATGTCTGAGATAATCTTTCAATTCTGGCCCAAAGAGAGTTTTACCTTTGAAAGGGATGTTAAGCAATTTTGTCTTGGATGATACATCCGCTGACCAAGATTTTAGCCAAAGCGCTCTGCGCGCCACAATTGCAAAGCCTGAATTTTTCGCCACTAATCTAGCTAATTGCAAAGTGGCATCTAAAATAAAAGAGTTAGCCAACTTAAGTGCGTGAACTCTGTCCATAAACTCCTCATATGGGGTCTCTCTACTGAGCGACTTTTCTAGTTCCTCGAACCAGAACCACGCTGCTGTAGTGACAGGAACAATGCACGAAATGGGTTGTAGAAGGTAACCTTGCTGTACAAAAATCTTTTTAAGCAAACCTTCCAATTTTTTATCCATAGGATCTTTGAAAGTACAACTATCCTCGATAGGAATAGTAGTTCGCTTGTTTAGAGTAGAAACTGCCCCCTCGACCTTAGGAACTGTCTGCCATAAGTCCTTTCTGGGGTCGACCATAGGAAATAATTTCTTAAATATAGGGGGGGGGGGGGAAACAAAAGGTATGCCGGGCTTCTCCCACTCCTTATTCACTATGTCCGCCACCGGCTTGGGTATAGGAAAAGCGTCGGGGTGCACCGGAACCTCTAGAAACTTGTCCATCTTGCATAATTTCTCTGGAATGACCAAGTTGTCACAATCATCCAGAGTAGATAACACCTCCTTAAGCAGTGCACGGAGATGTTCTAATTTAAATTTCACAACATCAGGTTCAGCTTGTTGAGAAATTTTTCCTGAATCTGAAATTTCCCCATCTGACAAAACCTCCCTCATGGCCACTTCAGATTGGTGTGAGGGTATGACAGAACAATTATCATCAGCGCCCTCCTGCTCTTCAGTGTTTAAAACAGAGCAATCGCGCTTTCTCTGATATGCAGGCATTTTGGATAAAATATTTGCTATGGAGTTATCCATTACAGCCGTCAATTGTTGCATGGTAATAAGCATTGGCGCGCTAGATGTACTAGATGGGCAAAACTGGTGTAGACACAGTAGGAGATGATGTAGTATCATGTCTACTCTCCTCATCTGAGGAATCATCTTGGGCAATTTCATTATCTGTGGCAGTACTGTCCTTACTTTGTTTAGACGCTATGACACAATTATCACACAATTTTGAATGGGGAGACACATTGGCTTTCATACATATAGAACATAGCTTATCCGAAGGCACAGACATGTTAAACAGGCTTAAACTTGTCAATAAAGTACAAAAACCGTTTTAAAACAAAACCGTTACTGTCTCTTTAAATTTTAAACAGAGCACACTTTATTACTGAATATGTGAAAAAGTATGAAGGAAGTGTTCAAAAATTACCAAAATTTCACCACAGTGTCTTAAAGCATTAAGAGTATTGCACACCAATTTTCAGAGCTTTAACCCTTAAAATAACGGAACCGGAGCCGTTTACAAATTTAACCCCTATACACAGTCCCAGCTATAGCCTTTGCTGTGACCTAACCAAGCCCAGAGGGGAATACGATACCAAATGACGCCTTCTAGAAACTTTTCCAACTACTTTCACGTCCTCACACATGCATCTGCATGTCTTGCTCTCAAAAACAACTGCGCAGTAATGGCGCGAAAATGAGGCTCAGCCTACAACTGGGAAGGCCCTCCCTGACTGGAAAAGGTGTCTAACATAGTGCCTGACGTTAAAAAACGTTCCCCAAGTTTATAAGTGTGAATTATCAGCATAAACATGTATAAAATGTCCAAATAAAGCAATCGATTTAGCCCATAAAAGTGTCTACCAGTTTTATAGCCCATATTAAGCCCTTTATTCTGTTTGAAACTAAGAAAATGGCTTACCGGTCCCCATGAGGGGAAATGACAGCCTTCCAGCATTACACAGTCTTGTTAGAAATATGGCTAGTCATACCTTAAGCAGAAAAGTCTGCTGTTTCCCCCAACTGAAGTTACTTCATCTCAACAGTCCTATGTGGAAACAGCAATCGATTTTAGTTACTGTCTGCTAAAATCATCTTCCTCTCACAAACAGAAATCTTCATCCTTTTCTGTTTCAGAGTAAATAGTACATACCAGCACTATTTTAAAATAAACTCTTGATAGTAGAATAAAAAAAACTACATTTAAACACCACATACTCTTAACCATCTCCGTGGAGATGTTGCCTGTGCAACGGCAAAGAGAATGACTGGGGTGGGCGGAGCCTAGGAGGGAATATATGGCCAGCTTTGCTGGGACTCTTTGCCATTTCCTGTTGGGGAAGAGATATTCCCACAAGTAAGGATGACGCCGTGGACCGGACACACCAATGTTGGAGAAATAGACAGTGCAATAAAGCTTTTCTATGTGAGTTGAATCCAAATGGATTTTCAGTTTAGACTGTACTTATCCAAAAGGCTTCAATAGCAGTACAGAGATATTTCATCTACTGTGAAAATTGCTGAGATAGTCTCACATTGAAATTCCCTTTGTCATAATATAATATTCCTAAAGTTACAAATCATTCAGTATCATACCTGACTGGAAAATGAAGGAATCTTGACTCAAGTGGATCTCCCTGAGATGGATAATATTCACGTATCCTCACCTCCAATCCTATCCATACCCAAAGTTATACCAACCAGTCACTAATAGTACATCACTATGGTATAAACAAGGATGTACATGTATACATATATATGGATATATAATAATTATTATATAAGATGCAGGAATGTATATAGGAATTAAGAAGAGTTACTGTAATAGAGTCTGCAATACCGCAATTTGCAACAAATATTTGGAAAGCCTTTAATCATGTGCAAAGTACCGCCTGCCGCCTACTTTCGACAACCTTAAGTTAGACACAGCCCGGACTCACAGCGCAAGTGCGGAAGTGAACGCACACTATATGATGTCACTTCCGGTTAAAGCAAATCACCGCGGGTCAAGAGGTAGATCCTCACGAGCGCAAGTAATTGGTACTAAAGACAGCGCTTCCAGAGCCACAGAGCCTGTAGTTTTTACACAGGTTTCTTTATACGGCTCCATAATGACGTTTCTGGCGCGAATCTTACGGCGCCAATTTGCAAGTTTTTGATTGGGCATCGTTACTCATTTAAGGTACGATCACTCAACAGCCGTTACCAGTCTTGAAAAAGGTCCCCAGGGACCGAAACGCGTTGACTATACTGGTATTACGGCTCAGGTTTACTTGGTAAGTTGAATACCTATTTTACTCGCATAGAAAAACAGAATTTATGCTTGCCTGATAAATTACTTTCTCCAACGGTGTGTCCGGTCCACGGCGTCATCCATTACTTTTGGGAATATTCTCTTCCCCAACAGGAAATGGCAAAGAGCACAGCAAAAGCTGTCCATATAGCCCCTCCTCAGGCTCCGCCCCCCAGTCATTCGACCAACGGTTAGGAGAAAAAAGGAGAAACTATAGGGTGCCGTGGTGACTGTAGTGTATAGAGAAAGAAATTTTTCAAACCTGATTAAAAAACCAGGGCGGGCCGTGGACCGGACACACCGTTGGAGAAAGTAAATTATCAGGTAAGCATAAATTCTGTTTTCTCCAACATTGGTGTGTCCGGTCCACGGCGTCATCCATTACTTGTGGGAACCAATACCAAAGCTTTAGGACACGGATGAAGGGAGGGAGCAAATCAGGTTACCTAAACAGAAGGCACCACGGCTTGCAAAACCTTTCTCCCAAAAATAGCCTCCGAAGAAGCATAAGTATCAAATTTGTAGAATTTGGCAAAAGTGTGCAGAGAAGACCAAGTCGCTGCCTTACATATCTGATCAACAGAAGCCTCGTTCTTGAAGGCCCATGTGGAAGCCACAGCCCTAGTAGAGTGAGCTGTGATTCGTTCAGGAGGCTGCTGTCCGGCAGTCTCATAAGCCAATCGGATGATGCTTTTCAGCCAGAAAGAAAGAGGTAGCAGTAGCTTTTTGTCCTCTCCTTTTACCAGAATAAACGACAAACAAAGAAGTTTGTCTGAAATCCTTTGTTGCTTCTAAATAGAACTTTAAAGCACGGACTACATCTAAATTGTGTAACAAACGTTCCTTCTTTGAAACTGGATTCGGACACAAAGAAGGAACAACTATTTCCTGGTTAATATTCTTGTTGGAAACAACTTTTGGAAGAAAACCAGGCTTGGTACGCAAAATAACCTTATCTGAATGGAACACCAGATAGGGTGGATCACACTGCAAAGCAGATAATTCAGAAACTCTTCTAGCAGAAGAAATAGCAACCAAAAACAGAACTTTCCAAGATAGTAACTTGATATCTATGGAATGTAAGGGTTCAAACGGAACCCCTTGAAGAACTGAAAGAACTAAATTTAGACTCCAAGGAGGAGTCAAGGGTCTGTAAACAGGCTTGATTCTGACCAAAGCCTGTACAAAAGCTTGTACATCTGGCACAGCTGCCAGTCGTTTGTGTAACAAGACAGATAAAGCAGAAATCTGTCCTTTTAAAGAACTCGCTGACAATCCCTTATCCAAACCTTCTTGGAGAAAGGAGAGGATCTTAGGAATTTTAATCTTACTCCAGGAGAATCCCTTGGATTCACACCAACAGATATATCTTTTCCATATTTTATGGTAAATCTTTCTAGTCACAGGTTTTCTGGCTTGGACCAGAGTATCTATCACTGAATCTGAAAATCCACGCTTGGATAAAATCAAACGTTCAATTTCCAAGCAGTCAGCTGCAGAGAAACTAGATTTGGATGTTCGAATGGACCTTGTACTAGAAGATCCTGTCTCAAAGGTAGCTTCCATGGTGGAGCCGATGACATTCACCAGGTCTGCATACCAAGTCTTGCGCGGCCACGCAGGAGCTATCAGAATCACCGAAGACTTCTCCTGTTTGATCCTGGCTACAAGCCTGGGAAGAAGAGGGAACGGTGGAAACGCATAAGCTAGGTTGAACGACCAAGGCGCCACTAATGCATCCACTAGAGTCGCCTTGGGATCCCTGGATCTGGACCCGTAGCAAGGGACCTTGAAGTTCTGACGGGACGCCATCAGATCCATGTCTGGAATGCCCCATAAATGAGTCAACTGGGCAAACACCTCCGGGTGGAGTTCCCACTCCCCCGGATGGAATGTCTGATGACTCAGATAATCCGCTTCCCAGTTGTCTACTCCTGGGATGTGGATTGCAGATAGGTGGCAGGAGTGATCCTCCGCCCATTTGATGATTTTGGATACCTCTCTCATCACCAAGGAACTCCTCGTTCCCCCCTGATGGTTGATGTAAGCTACAGTCGTCATGTTGTCTGACTGGAATCTTATGAATCCGGCCTTTGCTAGTTGAGGCCAAGCCCGGAGAGCATTGAATATCGCTCTCAGTTCCAGGATGTTGATCGGAAGAAGAGACTCTTCCCGAGACCATAAACCCTGAGCTTTCAGGGATTCCCAGACCGCGCCCCAGCCTAATAGACTGGCGTCGGTTGTGACAATGACCCACTTTGGTCTGCGGAAACTCATTCCCTGAGACAGGTGATCCTGGGACAACCACCAACAGAGTGAGTCTCTGGTCATCTGGTCTACTTGAATCTTTGGAGACAAGTCTGTATAGTCCCCATTACACTGCTTGAGAATGCACAGTTGTAATGGTCTTAGATGAATTCGAGCAAAAGGAACTATGTCCATTGCTGCAACCATCAACCCTAATACTTCCATGCACTGAGCTATGGAAGGCTGCAGAATAGAGAGAAGAACTTGACAAGCGTTTAGAAGCTTTGACTTTCTGACCTCTGTCAAGAAGATCTTAATTTCTAAAGAATCTATTATTGTTCCCAAAAAGGGAACTCTTGTTGACGGAGACAGGGAACTCTTTTCTACGTTCACCTTCCACCCGTGAGATCTGAGAAAGGCTAGAACAATGTCTGTATGAGCCTTTGCCTTGGAAAGAGACGAAGCTTGAATTAGAATGTCGTCCAGATAAGGTGCCACTACAATGCCCCTTGGTCTTAGAACCGCTAGAAGGGACAAGAGCACCTTTGTGAAAATTCTGGGAGCAGTGGCTAGTCCGAATGGGAGAGCCACGAACTGATGTTTGTCCAGAAAGGCGAACCTTAGGAACTGATGATGATCTTTGTGGATAGGAATATGTAGGTACGCATACTTTAAATCCACGGTAGTCATATATTGACCCTCCTGGATTGTAGGTAAAATTGTTCGAATGGTTTCCATTTTGAACGATGGAACTCTTGAGAAATTTGTTTAGAATTTTTTTAAATCCAAAATTGGTCTGAAAGTTCCCTCTTTTTTGGGAACTACAAACAGATTTGAGTAAAACCCCTGACCTTGTTCCACAGTTGGAACTGGGTGTATCACTCCCATCTTTAACAGGTCTTCTACACAATGTAAGATACATCCGCCGACCAAGACTTTAGCCAGAGCGCTCTGCGCTCCACAATTGCAAACCCTGAATTTTTCGCCGCTAATCTCGCTAACTGCAAAGCGGCGTCTAAAATAAAGGAATTAGCTAACTTAAGTGCGTGAATTCTGTCCATGACCTCCTCATACGGAGTCTCCCTACTGAGTGACTTTTCCAGTTCCTCGAACCAGAACCACGCCGCTGTAGTGACAGGAATAATGCACGAAATAGGTTGAAGGAGGTAACCTTGCTGTACAAAAATCTTTTTAAGCAAACCCTCCAATTTTTTATCCATAGGATCTTTGAAAGCACAATTGTCCTCAATGGGAATGGTCGTGCGTTTGGCTAGTGTAGAAACCGCCCCCTCGACCTTAGGGACTGTTTGCCATGTGTCCTTCCTGGGGTCGACCATAGGGAACAATTTCTTAAATATAGGAGGAGGGACAAAAGGTACGCCTGGCTTCTCCCACTCCTTATTCACTATGTCCGCCACCCGTTTAGGTATCGGAAAGGAATCAGGGTGCACCGGGACCTCTAGGAACTTGTCAATCTTGCACAATTTTTCTGGGATGACCAGATTGTCACAATCATCCAGAGTAGATAGCACCTCCTTAAGTAATGCGCGGAGATGCTCTAATTTAAATTTAAATGTCACAACATCAGGTTCTGCCTGCTGAGAAATTCTTCCTGTATCAGAAATTTCTCCATCTGACAAACCCTCCCTCACTGCCACTTCAGACTGGTGTGAGGGTATGACAGAAAAATTATCATCAGCGCCCTCCTGCTCTACAGTGTTTAAAACTGAGCAATCGCGCTTTCTCTGAAATGCTGGCATTTTGGATAAAATATTAGCTATGGAGTTATCCATTACTGCGTCAATTGTTGCATAGTAACAAGCATTGGCGCGCTAGAAGTACCAGGGGTCGCCTGCGCGGGCATAACTGCTATAGACACAGAAGGAGAGGATGTAGAACTATCCCTACTTCCTTCATCTGAGGAATCATCCTGGGCAACCTTACTATTTGTGACAGTACTGTCCTTACTGTGTTTGGACGCCATGGCACAATTATCACATATATTTGAAGGGGGAACCACATTGGCTTCCATACATACAGAACATGATCTATCTTAAGGTACAGACATGTTAAACAGGCTTAAACTGGTTAATAAAGCACAAAAACCGTTTTAAAACAAAACCGTTACTGTCTCTTTAAATGTTAAACAGAGCACACTTTATTACTGAATATGTAAAAAACTATGAAGGAATTATCCAATCTTTACCAATCTTTTGCCGTTTGCAATTTTAACCCCACTACAGTCCCAGCCACAGCCTTTGTTGCGACTTCACCTTTCACAGGGGGGTATACGATACCAATTCAAGCCTTCTAGGAACGTTTTCAGTGGATACCAGACCCTCACACATGCAGCTGCATGCACTGCACTCAAAAGAAACTGTGCAATAATGGCGCGAAAATGAGGCTCTGCCTACTACAGTGAAAGGCCCTTCCTGACTGGGAAGGTGTCTTAACTAGTGCCTGGCGATAAAAACGTTCCCCAAACAATAAAAGTGTGAAAACTACTTCAAACTTTAAAAAACAACTTAAATAAACAATCGATTTAGCCCTTAAGAGTGTCCACCAGTTAATAGCCCATAATAAGCCCTTTATTCTTTCTGAGTCTAAGAAAATGGCTTACCGATCCCCATGAGGGAAAATGACAGCCTTCCAGCATTACACAGTCTTGTTAGAAAAATGGCTAGTCATACGTTGAGCAGAAAAGTCTGCAAACTGTTCCCCCCAACTGAAGTTCTCACAGCTCAACAGTCCTGCGTGGGAACAGCAATTGATTTTAGTTACTGCTGCTAAAATCATACTCCTCTTTTAAACAGAACTCTTCATCTCTTTCTGTTTCAGAGTAAATAGTACATACCAGTACTATTTTAAAATAAACTCTTGATAGAAGAATAAAAAACTACAACTAAACACCACATACTCTTCACCATCTCCGTGGACATGTTACTTGTTCAGAGCGGCAAAGAGAATGACTGGGGGGCGGAGCCTGAGGAGGGGCTATATGGACAGCTTTTGCTGTGCTCTTTGACATTTCCTGTTGGGGAAGAGAATATTCCCACAAGTAATGGATGACGCCGTGGACCGGACACACCAATGTTGGAGAAACAGAATTTATGCTTACCTGATTAATTACTTTCTCTTACAGGTGTATTCAGTCCACGGATTCATCCTTACTTGTGGGATATTCTCAATCCCTACAGGAAGTGGCAAAGAGAGCACACAGCAAAGCTGTCAAAGCTCCCCTCAGGCTCCGCCCCCCTAGTCATTCGACCAACGGTTAGGAGAAAAAGGAGAACCATAGGGTGCAGTGGTGACTGTAGTTATTGTAAATTAAATTTGAACCTGACTTAAATATCAGGGCGGGCCGTGGACTGAATACACCTGTAAGAGAAAGTAATTTATCAGGTAAGCATAAATTCTGTTTTCTCTTACTTGGTGTATTCAGTCCACGGATTCATCCTTACTTGTGGGATACCAATACCAAAGCAATAGGACACGGATGAAGGGAGGGAACAAGTCAGGTCACCTAAACGGAAGGCAGCACTGCTTGCAAAACCTTTCTCCCAAAAATAGCCTCCACAGAAGCAAAAGTATTGAATTTATAAAATTTGCGAATGTATGCAGAGAAGACCAAGTCGCTGCCTTACAAATCTGTTCAACAGAAGCCTCACTCTTGAAAGCCCATGTGGAAGCCACAGCTCTGGTGGAATGAGCTGTAATTCGTTCAGGAGGCTGCTTACCAGCAGTCTCATAAGCCAATCGGATGATGCTTTTCAGCCAGAATGACAGAGAGGTAGCAGTCGCTTTCTGACCTCTCCTCTTACCAGAATACACAACAAACAAGGATGATGTTTGTCTGAAATCTTGGGTTGCTTTTAGATAGAACTTTAAAGCACGAACCACATCAAGATTGTGCAACAGTCGTTCCATCTTAAAAACTGGATTAGGGCACAGAGAAGGAACAATGATTTCCTGGTTAATATTCCTATTAGAAACCACCTTTGGAAGGAAACCAGGTTCCCACTCCCCCGGATGGAAAGTCTGACGACTTAGAAATTCCGCCTCCCAGCTGTCTACCCCTGGGATGTGAATTGCAGATAGATGGCAGGAGTGATCCTCCGCCCATTTGATGATCTTGGTTACTTCCTTCATCGCTAGGGAACTCTTTGTTCCTCCCTGATGATTGATGTACGCCACAGTCGTGATGTTGTCCGACTGAAACCTGATGAATTTGGCCTCTGCTAGGAGCGTTTTTTTTTTTTTTTTTTGGCAGTCTGCTGGAGCGTATTTTTGGCAGTCTGCTGGAGTGTATTGAATATCGCTCTCCGCTCCAAAATGTTTATCGGGAGAAGAGATTCCGCCCGAGACCATAGTCCCTGAGCCTTCAGGGAGTTCCAGACCACACCCCAGCCTACCAGACTGGCATCGGTCGTGACAATGATCCACTCTGGTCTGCGGAAACTCATTCCCTGAGACAGGTGAACTTGAGACAACCACCAGAGAAGAGAGTCTCTGGTTCTTTGATCCATTTGAATTTGAGGAGACAAATCTGCGTAATCTCCATTCCACTGTTTGAGCATGCACAGCTGCAGTGGTCTGAGATGGATTCGGGCGAAAGGGACTACGTCCATTGCCGCAACCATTAAACCAATAACTTCCATACATTGAGCCACGGAAGGCCGAGGAATGGAATGAAGAACTCGGCAAGTATTCAGCAGTTTTGACTTCCTGACCTCTGTCAGAAAGATTTTCATTTCTACCGAGTCTATTAGTGTTCCCAGAAAGGGAACCCTTGTGAGCGGGGACAGAGAACTCTTTTCTACGTTCACCTTCTACCCGTGAGACCTTAGAAAGGCCAGAACGATGTCCGTATGAGCCTTGGCTCTGTGAAAGGACGACACCTGTATGCATATGTTGTCTAGGTAAGGTGCTACTGCAATTGGTAATGTTTGTCCAGAAAGGCGAACCTTAGGAACTGATGGTGATCTTTGTGGATAGGAATATGTAGGTATGCATCCCTTAGATCCACGGTAGTCATATATTGACCTTCCTGGATCATTGGCAAGAATCTCCGAATGGTTCCCATCTTGAAAGACGGAACTCTGAGGAATTTTTTTAGAATCTTTAGATCCAGGATTGGCCTGAAAGTTCCCTCTTTTTTTGGGAACTACGAACAGGTTTGAGTAAAAGCCCAGTCCTTGTTCTGCAATTGGAACTGGGTGTATTACTCCCATTTTTAGGAGATCTTCTACACAGCGTAAGAACGCCTGTTTCTTTGTTTGGTCTGAAGACAAACGAGAACTGTGGAACCTTCCCCTTGGGGGAGAATCCTTGAATTCTAGAAGGTACCCCTGAGCAACTATTTCTAATGCCCAGGGATCCGGAACGTCTCTTGCCTGAGCAAAGAGAGAAAGTCTGCCCCCTACTAGATCCGGTCCCGGATCGGGGGCTACCCCTTCATGCTGTCTTGGTAGCAGGAGCAGGCTTCTTGGCCTGTTTACCCTTATTCCAGCCCTGCATGGGTTTCCAGGTTGCTTTGGGCTGGGAAGTGTTATATTGCTTTGCGACAGCAGAGGTTGCAGCTAGTCCGCTCCTGAAGTTGCGAAAGGAGCGAAAATTAGCCTTGTTTTTGGCCTTAAACGGCCTATCTTGTGGTAGGGCATGACCCTTGCCCCCAGTGATATCTGAGATAATTTCTTTCAGCTCTGGGCCGAAAAGAGTCTTCCCCTTGAAGGGAATATTTAACAGTTGTTTTGGACGACACATCCGCCGACCATGATTTGAGCCAAAGCGCTCTTCGCGCCATGATGGCAAAACCTGAGTTTTTCGCCGCTAGTTTAGCTAACTGGAAAGCGGCATCAGTGATAAAAGAATTAGCCAGCTTTAGAGCATGAATTCTACCCATGACCTCATCGTATGAAGTCTCCCTCTGGAGCGACTCCTCCAGGGCCTCGAACCAAAAAGCCGCTGCAGTAGTTACAGGAATTATGCATGCAATTGGTTGAAGTAGAAAACCTTGCTGAACAAAAATTTAATTCAGCAATCCTTCCAATTTTTTATCCATAGGATCTTTGAAAGCACAACTGTCCTCTATTGGTATAGTTGTACGCTTAGCAAGTGTTGAAATTGCCCCCTCCACCTTAGGGACCGTCTGCCACTCGTCTCGCCTGGGGTCATTTATGGGGAACATTTTCTTAAAGATAGGGGGGGAACAAAGGGTACCCCTGGTCTCTCCCACTCCCTAGTCACAATATCCGCCACCCTCTTTGGGATCGGAAATGCCTCAGTGTATACGGGGACCTCTAAAAACATAATTTATGTAAGAACTTACCTGATAAATTCATTTCTTTCATATTAGCAAGAGTCCATGAGCTAGTGACGTATGGGATATACATTCCTACCAGGAGGGGCAAAGTTTCCCAAACTTCAAAATGCCTATAAATACACCCCTCACCACACCCACAATTCAGTTTAACGAATAGCCAAGAAGTGGGGTGATAAAGTGCGAAAGCATATAAAATAAGGAAATGGAATAATTGTGCTTTATACAAAAATCATAACCACCACAAAAAAAGGGCGGGCCTCATGGACTCTTGCTAATATGAAAGAAATGAATTTATCAGGTAAGTTCTTACATAAATTATGTTTTCTTTCATGTAATTAGCAAGAGTCCATGAGCTAGTGACGTATGGGATAATGACTACCCAAGATGTGGATCTTTCCACACAAGAGTCACTAGAGAGGGAGGGATAAAATAAAGACAGCCAATTCCTGCTGAAAATAATCCACACCCAAAATAAAGTTTAATGAAAAACATAAGCAGAAGATTCAAACTGAAACCGCTGCCTGAAGTACTTTTCTACCAAAAACTGCTTCAGAAGAAGAAAATACATCAAAATGGTAGAATTTAGTAAAAGTATGCAAAGAGGACCAAGTTGCTGCTTTGCAAACCTGATCAATCGAAGCTTCATTCCTAAACGCCCAGGAAGTAGAAACTGACCTAGTAGAATGAGCTGTAATCCTCTGAGGCGGAGTTTTACCCGACTCAACATAGGCAAGATGAATTAAAGATTTCAACCAAGATGCCAAAGAAATGGCAGAAGCTTTCTGGCCTTTTCTAGAACCGGAAAAGATAACAAATAAACTAGAAGTCTTTCGGAAAGACTTAGTAGCTTCAACATAATATTTCAAAGCTCTAACAACATCCAAAGAATGCAACGATTTCTCCTTAGAATTCTTAGGATTAGGACATAATGAAGGAACCACAATTTCTCTACTAATGTTGTTGGAATACACAACTTTAGGTAAAAATTCAAAAGAAGTTCGCAACACCGCCTTATCCTGATGAAAAATCAGAAAAGGAGACTCACAAGAAAGAGCAGATAATTCAGAAACTCTTCTGGCAGAAGAGATTGCCAAAAGGAACAAAACTTTCCAAGAAAGTAATTTAATGTCCAATGAATGCATAGGTTCAAACGGAGGAGCTTGAAGAGCCCCCAGAACCAAATTCAAACTCCAAGGAGGAGAAATTGACTTAATGACAGGTTTTATACGAACCAAAGCTTGTACAAAACAATGAATATCAGGAAGAATAGCAATCTTTCTGTGAAAAAGAACAGAAAGAGCAGAGATTTGACCTTTCAAGAAACTTGCGGACAAACCCTTATCTAAACCATCCTGAAGAAACTGTAAAATTCTCGGTATTCTAAAAGAATGCCAGGAAAAATGATGAGAAAGACACCAAGAAATATAGGTCTTCCAGACTCTATAATATATCTCTCTAGATACAGATTTACGCGCCTGTAACATAGTATTAATCACAGAGTCAGAGAAACCTCTTTGACCAAGAATCAAGCGTTCAATCTCCATACCTTTAAATTTAAGGATTTCAGATCCTGATGGAAAAAAGGACCTTGCGACAGAAGGTCTGGTCTTAACGGAAGAGTCCACGGTTGGCAAGAAGCCATCCGGACAAGATCTGCATACCAAAACCTGTGAGGCCATGCCGGAGCTACCAGCAGAACAAACGAGCATTCCCTCAGAATCATGGAGATTACTCTTGGAAGTAGAACTAGAGGCGGAAAGATATAGGCAGGATGATACTTCCAAGGAAGTGATAATGCATCCACTGCCTCCGCCTGAGGATCCCGGGATCTGGATAGATACCTGGGAAGTTTCTTGTTTAGATGAGACGCCATCAGATCTATTTCTGGAAGTTCCCACATTTGAACAATCTGAAGAAATACCTCTGGGTGAAGAGACCATTCGCCCGGATGCAACATTTGGCGACTGAGATAATCCGCTTCCCAATTGTCTATACCTGGGATATGAACCGCAGAGATTAGACAGGAGCTGGATTCCGCCCAAACCAGAATTCGAGATACTTCTTTCATAGCTAGAGGACTGTGAGTCCCTCCTTGATGATTGATGTATGACACAGTTGTGACATTGTCTGTCTGAAAACAAATGAACGATTCTCTCTTCAGAAGAGGCCAAAACTGAAGAGCTCTGAAAATTGCACGGAGTTCCAAAATATTGATCGGTAATCTCACCTCCTGAGATTCCCAAACTCCTTGTGCTATCAGAGATCCCCACACTGCTCCCCAACCTGTGAGACTTGCATCTGTTGAAATTACAGTCCAGGTCGGAAGCACAAAAGAAGCCCCCTGAATTAAACGATGGTGATCTGTCCACCACGTTAGAGAGTGTCCTACAATCGGTTTTAAAGATATTAATTGAGATATCTTTGTGTAATCCTTGCACCATTGATTCAGCATACAGAGCTGAAGAGGTCGCATGTGAAAACAAGCAAAGGGGATCGCGTCCGATGCAGCAGTCATAAGACCTAGAATTTCCATGCATAAGGCTACCGAAGGGAATGATTGTGACTGAAGATTTCGACAAGCTGAAATCAATTTTAGACGTCTCTTGTCTGTTAAAGACAGAGTCATGGACACTGAATCTATCTGGAAACCCAGAAAGGTTACCCTTGTCTGAGGAATCAATTAACTTTTTGGTAAATTGATCCTCCAACCATGATCTTGAAGAAACAACACAAGTCGATTCGTATGAGATTCTGCTAAATGTAAAGACTGAGCAAGTACCAAGATATCGTCCAAATAAGGAAATACCACAATACCCTGTTCTCTGATTACAGACAGAAGGGCACCGAGAACCTTTGTAAAAATTCTTGGAGCTGTAGCTAGGCCAAACGGCAGAGCCACAAACTGGTAATGCTTGTCCAGAAAAGAGAATCTCAGGAACTGATAATGATCTGGATGAATCGGAACATGCAGATATGCATCCTGTAAATCTATTGTGGACATATAATGCCCTTGCTGAACAAAAGGCAAGATAGTCCTTACAGTTACCATTTTGAACGTTGGTATCCTTACATAACGATTCAATATTTTTAGATCCAGAACTGGTCTGAAGGAATTCTCCTTCTTTGGTACAATGAAGAGATTTGAATAAAACCCCATCCCCTGTTCCGAAACTGGAACCGGCATAATTACTCCAGCCAAATCTAGATCTGAAACACAATTCAGAAATGCTTGAGCTTTCACTGGATTTACTGGGACACGGGAAAGAAAAAATCTCTTTGCAGGAGGTCTCATCTTGAAACCAATTCTGTACCCTTCTGAAACAATGTTCTGAATCCAAAGATTGTGAACAGAATTGATCCAAATTTCTTTGAAAAAACGTAACCTGCCCCCTACCAGCTGAGCTGGAATGAGGGCCGCACCTTCATGTGGACTTAGAAGCAGGCTTTGCCTTTCTAGAAGGCTTGGATTTATTCCAGACTGGAGATGGTTTCCAAACTGAAACTGCTCCTGAGGATGAAGGATCAGGCTTTTGTTCTTTGTTGAAACGAAAGGAACGAAAACGATTATTAGCCCTGTTTTTACCCTTAGATTTTTTATCCTGTGGTAAAAAAGTTCCTTTCCCACCAGTAACAGTTGAGATAATAGAATCCAACTGAGAACCAAATAATTTGTTACCCTGGAAAGAAATGGAAAGTAGAGTTGATTTAGAAGCCATATCAGCATTCCAAGTCTTAAGCCATAAAGCTCTTCTAGCTAAAATAGCTAGAGACATAAACCTGACATCAACTCTGATAATATCAAAAATGGCATCACAGATAAAATTATTAGCATGCTGAAGAAGAAGAATAATATTATGAGAATCAAGATCCGTTACTTGTTGCGCTAAAGTTTCCAACCAAAAAGTTGAAGCTACAGCAACATCAGCCAATGATATAGCAGGTCTAAGAAGATTACCTGAACACAGATAAGCTTTTCTTAGAAAGGATTCAATTTTCCTATCTAAAGGATCCTTAAACGAAGTACCATCTGACGTAGGAATAGTAGTACGTTTAGCAAGGGTAGAAATAGCCCCATCAACTCTAGGGATTTTGTCCCAAAATTCTAATCTGTCAGACGGCACAGGATATAATTGCTTAAAACGTTTAGAAGGAGTAAATGAATTACCCAATTTATCCCATTCTTTAGAAATTACTTCAGAAATAGCATTAGGAACAGGAAAAACTTCTGGAATAACCACAGGAGATTTAAATACCTTATCTAAACGTTTAGAATTAGTATCAAGAGGACCAGAATCCTCTATTTCTAAAGCAATTAGTACTTCTTTAAGTAAAGAACAAATAAATTCCATTTTAAATAAATATGAAGATTTATCAGCATCAATCTCTGAGACAGAATCCTCTGAACCAGAAGAGTCATCAGAATCAGAATGATGATGTTCATTTAAAAATTCATCTGTAGGGAGAGAAGTTTTAAAAGATTTTTTATGTTTTCTAGAAGGAGAAATAACACATAGCCTTCTTGATGGATTCAGAAACAAAATCTCTTATGTTATCAGGAACATTCTGCACCTTAGATGTTGAAGGAACTGCAACAGGCAATGGTACTTTACTAAAGGAAATATTATCTGCATTAACAAGTTTGTCATGACAATTAATACAAACAACAGCCGGAGGAATAGCTACCAAAAGTTTACAGCAGATACACTTAGCTTTGGTAGTTCCATCACTAGACAGCGATTTTCCTGAAGTATCTTCTGACTCAGATGCAACGTGAGACATCTTGCAATATGTAAGAGAAAAAACAACATATAAAGCAAAATTGATCAAATTCCTTAAATGACAGTTTCAGGAATGGGAAAAAATGCCAAAGAACAAGCTTCTAGCAACCAGAAGCAATGAAAAATGAGACTTAAATAATGTGGAGACAAAAGCGACGCCCATATTTTTTAGCGCCAAATAAGACGCCCACATTATTTGGCGCCTAAATGCTTTTGGCGCCAAAAATGACGCCACATCCGGAACGCCGACACTTTTGGCGCAAAAGAACGTCAAAAAATGACGCAACTTCCGGCGACACGTATGATGCCGGAAACGGAAAAGATTTTTTGCGCCAAAAAAGTCCACGCCAAGAATGACGCAATAAAATAAAGCATTTTCAGCCCCCGCGAGCCTAACAGCCCACAGGGAAAAAAGAGTCAAATTTTTAAGGTAAGAAAAAATGTTTGATTCAAATGCATTATCCCAAATATGAAACTGACTGTCTGAAAATAAGGAATGTTGAACATTCTGAGTCAAGGCAAATAAATGTTTGAATACATATATTTAGAACTTTATAAACAAAGTGCCCAACCATAGCTTAGAGTGTCACAGAAAATAAGATTTACTTACCCCAGGACACTCATCTACATGTTTGTAGAAAGCCAAACCAGTACTGAAACGAGAATCAGCAGAGGTAATGGTATATAAATAAGAGTATATCGTCGATCTGAAAAGGGAGGTAAGAGATGAATCTCTACGACCGATAACAGAGAACCTATGAAATAGACCCCCGTAGAAGGAGATCACTGCATTCAAATAGGCAATACTCTCCTCACATCCCTCTGACATTCACTGCACGCTGAGAGGAAAACCGGGCTCCAACTTGCTGCGGAGCGCCTATCAACGTAGAATCTAGCACAAACTTACTTCACCACCTCCATAGGAGGCAAAGTTTGTAAAACTGAATTGTGGGTGTGGTGAGGGGTGTATTTATAGGCATTTTGAGGTTTGGGAAACTTTGCCCCTCCTGGTAGGAATGTATATCCCATACGTCACTAGCTCATGGACTCTTGCTAATTACATGAAAGAAAACCTGTCCATCTTACACAATTTTTCTGGGACCCCCATGGGGTCACAATCATCCAGCGTAGCTAAAACCTCCTTAAGCAGTATGCGGAGGTGTTCCAGCTTAAATTTAAACGCTAAGGAATCTGAATCTGCCCGCTGAGAAACTTTCCCTGTATCAGAAATTTCTCCCTCAGACAGACCTTCCCTCACCGCTACTTCTCAGTTTTGTGAGGGTACTCCAGATAAATTATCCACAGCGTCTGATTGCTCATCCTCTGTATTTAAAACTGAGCTATGGCGCTTTCTTGGAAAAACTGGCAGTTTGGATAAAAATGCTGCAAGGGAATTATCCATCACTGCTGCTTGTTGTAAAGTAATAGGGGCCAATGCGCTAGAGGTACTAGGCATCGCTTGCGCGGGCGTAACTGGTGTAGACACGTGGGGGGAGGAAGGACTATCCTCATTAACCTCCGTTAAGGAATCATCTTGGGCAGCATTTTTAATTGTCACTGGATGATCTTTAAAATGCTTAGATGTTTTTGCACACTTTAAACAAATGCAATGGGGGTACTGCCATGGCTTCTTAACATAAAGAACAAGGTCTATCTGAAGGCTCAGACATGTTTGACAGACTCAGACAACACTAAAATATTGAAAAAAACATAATTTATGCTTACCTGATAAATTTATTTCTCTTGTAGTGTATCCAGTCCACGGATCATCCATTACTTATGGGATATTCTCCTTCCCAACAGTAAGTTGCAAGAGGATCACCCACAGCAGAGCTGCTATATAGCTCCTCCCCTCACTGCCATATCCAGTCATTCGACCGAAACAAGACGAGAAAGGAGAAACCATAGGGTGCAGTGGTGACTGTAGTTTAATTAAAATTTAGACCTGCCTTAAAAGGACAGGGCGGGCCATGGACTGGATACACTACAAGAGAAATAAATTTATCAGGTAAGCATAAATTATGTTTTCTCTAGTTAAGTGTATCCAGTCCACGGATCATCCATTACTTATGGGATACCAATACCAAAGCTAAAGTACACGGATGATGGGAGGGACAAGGCAGGATTAAGCGGAAGGAACCACTGCCTGAAGAACTTTTCTCCCAAAAACAGCCTCCGAAGAAGCAAAAGTATCAAATTTGTAACATTTGGAAAAAGTGTGAAGCGAAGACCAAGTCGCGGCCTTGCAAATCTGTTCAACAGAGGCCTCATTTTTAAAGGCCCAGGTGGAAGCCACAGCTCTAGTAGAATGAGCTGTAATCCTTTCAGGGGGCTGCTGTCCAGCAGTCTCATAGGCTAGGCGTATTATGCTCCGAAGCCAAAAGGAAAGAGGTTGCCAAAGCTTTTTGACCTCTCCTCTGTCCAGAGTAAACGACAAACAGGGTAGATGTTTGACGAAAATCTTTAGTAGCTTGTAAGTAAAACTTCAAGGCACGGACTACTTCCAGATTATATAAAAGACGTTCCTTCTTTGAAGGATTAGGACACAATGATGGAACAACAATCTCTTGATTGATATTCTTGTTAGAAACCACCTTAGGTAAAAACCCAGGTTTGGTACGCAGGACTACCTTATCTGCATGAAAAATCAGATAAGGAGAATCACATTGTAAGGCAGATAGCTCAGAGACTCTCTGAGTCGAGGAAATAGCCATCAAAAACAGAACTTTCCAAGATAAAAGTTTAATATCAATAGAATGAAGGGGTTCAAACGGAACTCCCTGAAGAACTTTAAGAACCAAGTTTAAGCTCCATGGGGGAGCAACAGGTTTAAACACAGGCTTAATTCTAACCAAAGCCTGGCAAAATGCCTGGACGTCTGGAACCTCTGCCAGACCCTTGTGCAAAAGAATAGACAGAGCAGAAATCTGTCCCTTTAAGGAACTAGCTGATAATCCATTGTCCAAGCCCTCTTGGAGAAAAAATATTCTAGGAATCCTAACCTTACTCCATGAGTAATTCTTGGATTCACAGCAATAAAGATATTTTTACAGTGTATGTAACAAGTTAGCAGAGCATTGCACCCACTTGCAAATGGATGATTAACCCCTCAATACCCAAAAAATAATAAAAGACAAAAACTTTTTTTTTTTCAAACAGTCACAACAACTGCCACAGCTCTACTGTGGCTTTTTACCTCCCTCAAAAACGACTTTGAAGCCTTTTGAGCCCTCCAGAGATGTCCTGGATCATGCAGGAAGAAGCTGGATGTCTGTGTCTAATTTTTGCTGTGCAAAAAAACGGCAAAATAGGCCCCTCCCACTCATATTACAACAGTGGAAAGCCTAAGGAAACTGTTTCTAGGCCAAATTCAAGCCAGCCATGTGGAGAAAAAAAACTAGGCCCCAATAAGTTTTATCACCAAATACATATAAAAACGATTAAACATGCCAGCAAACGTTTTATATTACATTTTTATAAGAGTATGCATCTCTATTAATAAGCCTGATACTAGTAGCTATCACTGCATTTTAGGCTTTACTTACATTAGTTCGGTATCAGCAGCATTTTCTAGCAAATTCCATCCCTAGAAAAATATTAACTGCACATACCTTATTGCAGAAAAACCTGCACGCCATTCCCTCTCTGAAGTTACCTCACTCCTCAGAATATGTGAAAACAGCAAAGGATCTTAGTTACTTCTGCTAAGATCATAGAAAACGCAGGCAGATTCTTCTTCTAAATACTGCCTGAGATAAACAGTACACTCCGGCACCATTTAAAAATAACAAACTTTTGATTGAAGAATAAACTAAGTATAAAACACCACACTCCTCTTACGACCTCCATCTTGGTTGAGGCTTGCAAGAGAATGACTGGATATGGCAGTGAGGGGAGGAGCTATATAGCAGCTCTGCTGTGGGTGATCCTCTTGCAACTTCCTGTTGGGAAGGAGAATATCCCATAAGTAATGGATGATCTGTGGACTGGATACACTTAAGAGAAATACTTTTTGCAAAAACGTTACTGTCTCTTTAAATAATAAAAGGCACACACTTTTCTACCAATTCATCAAAAAACATCCGATCTTAATGAAATTTTCACCACATGATCCTAATGCCTTGAAATGATTGCACACAAATTTTCAAATCGTTTAACCCCTTAAAGCCCAAACCGGAGCAAAATGAAGTAAACACCCGGTTTAACCCACTACAGTACGATGCCACAGTCTTTGCTGTGGCTTTACCTTCCTTTAGGGTTAATTGCAGGTGTAAATTAAGCCTCCCTGAAGTCCTCCTGTACTCTAAAGGCTCTGCACATGAAGCTGCATGGAGCTATGTTGCAAATTAACTGCGCAATTGAGGCGCGAAAATTAGGCCCCCTCCTTCATTACTCCAGAGTTATAGGGCCTTTCTGAGTCAGATTAGCTGTCTTACAAAATGCCAGGCGTAAAAAAGTCCCCAAAAAGTGTTTCCAACGTCTAAAACACTTAATAAATATAAGATTACCCTAATAAAGTAATCGATTTAGCCCATCACAGTGTCTGTCAGTATTAAAGCCCTTAACTGAAGCCATCATTCTATACTGTGTCTCAGAAAATGGATTACCTTCCCTCATGGGATTTCGGTCAGTCTTCTAGCACTACCAGGTCTTGTTAGAAAAAATGACTGAACATACCTTAAGCAGTATAAGCCTGCAAACTGTCCCCCCCCAACTGAAGTTCTCCTGTACTCAACAGTCCTGTGTGGGAACAGCAATGGATTTTAGTTACAACATGCTAAAATCTTTTTCCTCTCAGCAGAAATCTTCATCACTTTCTGCCTCAGAGTAAATAGTACAAACCGGCACTATTTTAAAATAAACTCTTGATTGAAGAAATAAAAACTACAAATCTAACACCACATACTCTTTACCCTCCCGTGGAGATGCTACTTGTTAGAGCGGCAAAGAGAATGACTGGGGGGGCGGAGAATGACAAATAAAACTTTTATTATTTCATAATGTCTTTTGAATTACAGTCCTCTATAATTATAAAGAAGGAATCTTAAATAATTATTATTATTACTGTATTGTGCTTGGTAAAATGTCACATGACATTAAAAAAAAAAGTAGCGGTAATTGGTATCGGCGAGTATTTGAAAACAAGTATCGGTACTTGTACTCGGTCATAAAAAAAATGGTATCGGTGCAACCCTAATCCTTTGTATTTTAGCCTTTGTTTTTAGCTTGATGCATTAGCTTTTTTTTAAAAAACATTACTTTTAAAAAGCTATAGTAGCTTTAAAAAGATGTATTACTGTTCACAAGGACACAACTCATTCTATTTTATATTTTATAATTCATTCTCTTCACTCTGTTCTCTTTCCCTTGTGACCAATTGTATTCGTTTTATCATTATTATTACGTGTAAAGTACAACAAATAAATTGTATTTTAACCTACATCAATTGATACACATCCGATATTTATAACAGCATTTATTGCTTTTTGGATTGCCTTTGTATTACTATCCTAGCAATATCTTTTGGATTCCACCTTAAGCAACCCCTTCTAGGGGTGTTGGTGCGCTCCCTCTAAGCATCCCCCTTTTTTCCTACAAATTATGAGGGAGCACACTTATCTAATAGGATTGCTGTGCAGTTGTGCTCTACATCATACTGCTAACCCCAACAGTCTCAAAACATCTTATGCATGAACGTTTAAAGGGGCAAACAAAATAACAAAAAATACCAAAATATCAGATGCCTGTCATAATTAAATGCTTCTTTCTGTGTGTCTAATATCAGCAACATTGTGAATTAGAATACATCTCTAAAAATAATAAAAATTTTTTTAGGAATATTTAAAATTCTTGTGTGTGGGGCTTGAAATTTCAAGTAGTAACGAACGAGTAAGATATTGCAGTGGATCCCAGAGGCAGAACTTTTTTCAACTTTCTGCGATGGGATTTTTTTTTGTGAAAATTTTTCTGCAGGTCATTTTTAAATGAAACTTAAAGGGACACTAAACCCATTTTTTTTTCCTTTCATGATTCAGATAGAGTATTTCATTTTAAGCAACTTTCTAATTTACTCCCATTATCATTGTTTCTTTGTTCTCTTGCTATCTTTATTTAACAAGCAGGAATGTGATGCATAGGAGCCGGCTTATTTTTGGTTGAGAACCTGGGTTAGGCTTGCTTATTGGTGGGTAAATGTAAGCCTCCAATAAGCAAGCACTATCCATGGTGCTTAACCTAAAATGGGCTGGCTGCTAAGATTTACATTCCTGCTTTTAAAACCAAGATAGCAAGAGAACAAAGAAAAATTGATAATACGAGTAAATTAGAAAGTTGCTTAAATTTCATGCTCTATCGGAATCATGAAAGAAAAAAAATTGGGTTCAGTGTCCCTTTAATTTATATTTGGCAGTTACATTAAAGCACCATCTCAATTATAACACTTTATTCTACAGTTAATCAACATGTTGCAATATATTGCGGGAGTTTAAAATCTCAATGTAAAAATAGCTGCAGAGAAAAAGAAAAAAATAAAAAAGGTACATTGCTTATAAAAATGCAGACCAGGATTACGCTGATATTCAGACTCCTAAACAAGCCCCAAAGTTTTAGAAGAATACTGATGTATACCTACTACAGCTTGCTCCTGTAGAGTCTTTTCATATGCAAAAGGACAGGGGAAAGTCCGTCTTTTAGTGGGTGTTCCAGCTAACCTTTCAACAGAGCTAAACTGGGAGCTTCTATGTAAAGTTTTTAAACGGTTTTATACTGGATTTTTAAATCAGTATCTGTGCATATTATTCTTTATAGTAGTGTTTATTACATGCCATTAAATGAAAATTGGTGTATACTGTCCCTTTAGATATAGATATACACAGTATATACATACATACACACACACACACACAAACATATCACATTGGGGAACAAAAAAACAGAATTTATGCTTACCTGATAAATTACTTTCTCCAACGGTGTGTCCGGTCCACGGCGTCATCCTTACTTGTGGGATATTCTCTTCCCCAACAGGAAATGGCAAAGAGTCCCAGCAAAGCTGGTCACATGATCCCTCCTAGGCTCCGCCCACCCCAGTCATTCGACCAACGGACAGGAGGAAATATATATAGGAGAAACCATATGATACCGTGGTGACTGTAGTTAGAGAAAATAATTCATCAGACCTGATTAAAAAACCAGGGCGGGCCGTGGGCCGGACACACCGTTGGAGAAAGTAATTTATCAGGTAAGCATAAATTCTGTTTTCTCCAACATTGGTGTGTCCGGTCCACGGCGTCATCCTTACTTGTGGGAACCAATACCAAAGCTTTAGGACACGGATGAAGGGAGGGAGCAAATCAGGTCACCTAAATGGAAGGCACCACGGCTTGCAAAACCTTTCTCCCAAAAATAGCCTCCGAAGAAGCAAAAGTATCAAATTTGTAAAATTTGGCAAAAGTGTGCAGTGAAGACCAAGTCGCTGCCTTACATATCTGGTCAACAGAAGCCTCGTTCTTGAAGGCCCATGTGGAAGCCACAGCCCTAGTGGAGTGAGCTGTGATTCTTTCAGGAGGCTGCCGTCCGGCAGTCTCATAAGCCAATCGGATAATGCTTTTAAGCCAAAAGGAAAGAGAGGTAGAAGTCGCTTTTTGACCTCTCCTTTTACCAGAATAAACAACAAACAAGGAAGATGTTTGTCTGAAATCTTTAGTAGCCTCTAAATAGAATTTTAGAGCACGGACTACGTCCAAATTGTGTAACAAACGTTCCTTCTTTGATACTGGATTCGGACACAAAGAAGGTACAACTATCTCCTGGTTAATATTTTTGTTGGAAACAACTTTCGGAAGAAAACCAGGCTTAGTACGCAAAACCACCTTATCTGCATGGAACACCAGATAGGGCGGAGAACACTGCAGAGCAGATAACTCTGAAACTCTTCTAGCAGAAGAAATTGCAACCAAAAACAAAACTTTCCAAGATAATAACTTAATATCTACGGAATGTAAGGGTTCAAACGGAACCCCTTGAAGAACTGAAAGAACTAGACTTAGACTCCAGGGAGGAGTCAAAGGTCTGTAAACAGGCTTGATCCTAACCAGAGCCTGAACAAATGCTTGAACATCTGGCACAGCTGCCAGTCTTTTGTGAAGTAAAACAGATAAAGCAGAGATCTGTCCCTTCAGAGAACTTGCAGAAAATCCTTTCTCCAAACCTTCTTGTAGAAAGGATAGAATCTTAGGAATTTTTATCTTGTTCCATGGGAATCCTTTAGATTCACACCAACAGATATATTTTTTCCATATTTTATGGTAAATTTTTCTAGTTACAGGCTTTCTAGCCTGAATCAGAGTATCTATTACAGAATCTGAAAACCCACGCTTTGATAAAATCAAGCGTTCAATCTCCAAGCCGTCAGTTGGAGGGAAACCAAATTCGGATGTTCGAATGGACCCTGAACAAGAAGGTCCTGTCTCAAAGGTAGCTTCCATGGTGGAGCCGATGACATATTCACCAGGTCTGCATACCAAGTCCTGCGTGGCCACGCAGGAGCTATCAAGATCACAGAGGCCCTCTCCTGATTGATCCTGGCTACCATCCTGGGGATGAGAGGAAACGGTGGGAATACATAAGCTAGGTTGAAGGTCCAAGGTGCTACTAGTGCATCTACTAGGGTCGCCTTGGGATCCCTGGATCTGGACCCGTAGCAAGGAACCTTGAAGTTCTGACGAGACGCCATCAGATCCATGTCTGGAATGCCCCATAATTGAGTTATTTGGGCAAAGATTTCCGGATGGAGTTCCCACTCCCCCGGATGGAATGTCTGATGACTCAGAAAATCCGCTTCCCAATTTTCCACTCCTGGGATGTGGATCGCAGACAAGTGGCAGGAGTGATCCTCCGCCCATTGAATTATCTTGGTCACTTCTTTCATCGCCAGGGAAGTCCTTGTTCCCCCCTGATGATTGATATATGCAACGGTCGTCATGTTGTCTGACTGAAACCTTATGAATTTGGCCTTTGCTAGTTGAGGCCAAGCTCTGAGAGCATTGAATATCGCTCTCAGTTCCAGAATGTTTATCGGGAGAAGAGACTCTTCCCGAGACCATAGACCCTGAGCTTTCAGGGATTCCCAGACCGCGCCCCAGCCCACTAGGCTGGCGTCGGTCGTGACAATGACCCACTCTGGTCTGCGGAAGCTCATTCCCTGTGACAGATTGTCCAGGGTCAGCCACCAACGGAGTGAATCTCTGGTCTTTTGATCTACTTGAATCGTCGGAGACAAGTCTGTATAATCCCCATTCCACTGTCTGAGCATGCACAGTTGTAATGGTCTTAGATGAATTTGTGCAAAAGGAACTATGTCCATTGTTGCAACCATCAATCCTATTACTTCCATGCACTGCGCTATGGAAGGACGAGGAACAGAATGAAGTACTTGACAAGAGCTTAGAAGTTTTGATTTTCTGACCTCTGTCAGAAAAATCCTCATTTCTAAGGAATCTATTATTGTTCCCAAGAAGGGAACTCTTGTTGACGGGGACAGAGAACTTTTTTCTTTGTTCACCTTCCATCCGTGAGATCTGAGAAAGGCTAGGACGATGTCCGTATGAGCCTTTGCTTTTGACAGGGACGACGCTTGAATCAGGATGTCGTCCAAGTAAGGTACTACTGCAATGCCCCTTGGTCTTAGAACCGCTAGAAGGGACCCTAGTACCTTTGTGAAAATCCTTGGAGCAGTGGCTAATCCAAATGGAAGTGCCATAAACTGGTAATGCTTGTCCAGAAAAGCAAACCTTAGGAACTGATGATGTTCCTTGTGGATAGGAATATGTAGGTACGCATCCTTTAAATCCACGGTAGTCATAAATTGATTTTCCTGGATAGTAGGTAGGATCATTCGAATAGTTTCCATTTTGAACGATGGTACCCTGAGAAATTTGTTTAGGATCTTTAGATCCAAAATTGGTCTGAATGTTCCCTCTTTTTTGGGAACTATGAACAGATTGGAATAAAATCCCATTCCTTGTTCTCTTATTGGAACTTGATGTATCACTCCCATCTTTAACAGGTCTTCTACACAATGTAAGAATGCCTGTCTCTTTATTTGGTTTGAAGATAATTGAGACCTGTGGAACCTTCCCCTTGGGGGTAGTTCCTTGAATTCCAGGAGATAACCTTGAGAAACTATTTCTAGCGCCCAAGGATCCTGAACATCTCTTGCCCAAGCCTGAGCAAAGAGAGAAAGTCTGCCCCCCACTAGATCCGGTCCCGGATCGGGGGCTATCCCTTCATGCTGTTTTGGTAGCAGTGGTAGGCTTCTTGGCCTGCTTACCCTTGTTCCAGCCTTGCATTGGTTTCCAGGCTGGTTTGGGTTGTGAAGTATTACCCTCTTGCTTAGAGGATACAGAATTAGAGACTGGTCCGTTTCTGCGAAAGGGACGAAAATTAGGCTTATTATTAGCCTTAAAAGACCTATCCTGTGGGAGGGCGTGGCCCTTTCCCCCAGTGATGTCTGAAATAATCTCTTTCAAATCAGGTCCAAATAATGTTTTACCTTTGAAAGGAATGTTAAGCAATTTTGTCTTGGAAGACACATCCGCTGACCAAGACTTTAGCCACTCTGCGCGCCACGACAGCAAACCCTGAATTTTTCGCCGCTAATCTAGCTAATTGCAAAGCGGCATCTAAAACAAAAGAGTTAGCCAATTTAAGTGCTTGAACTCTGTCCATAACCTCCTCATACGAAGATTCTTTACTGAGCGATTTTTCTAGTTCCTCAAACCAGAAACACGCTGCCGTAGTGACAGGAACAATGCATGAAATTGGTTGTAGAAGGTAACCTTGCTGTACAAAAATCTTTTTAAGCAAACCCTCTAATTTCTTATCCATAGGATCTTTGAAAGCACAACTATCTTCGATAGGAATAGTAGTGCGTTTGTTTAGAGTAGAAACCGCCCCCTCGACCTTGGGGACTGTCTGCCATAAGTCCTTTCTGGGGTCGACTATAGGAAATAATTTCTTAAATATAGGGGGGGGAACAAAAGGTATGCCGGGCCTTTCCCACTCCTTATTTACTATGTCCGCCACCCGCTTGGGTATAGGAAAAGCGTCGGGGGGCACCGGAACCTCTAGGAACTTGTCCATCTTACATAATTTCTCTGGAATGACCAAATTGTCACAATCATCCAGAGTAGATAACACCTCCTTAAGCAGTGCGCGGAGATGTTCTAATTTAAATGTCACAACATCAGGTTCAGCTTGATGAGAAATTTTTCCTGAATCTGAAATTTCTCCATCAGACAAAACCTCCCTCATGGCCCCTTGAGATTGGTGTGAGGGTATGTCATAACAGTTATCATCAGCGTCCTCTTGCTCTTCAGTGTTTAAAACAGAGCAATCGCGCTTTCTCTGATAAGTAGGCATTTTGGATAAAAGATTTGCTATGGAGTTATCCATTACAGCCGTTAATTGTTGCATGGTAATAAGTATTGGCGCACTAGATGTACTAGGGGCCTCCTGTGTGGGCATAACTGGTGTAGACACAGTAGGGGATGATGTAGTATCATGTTTACTCCCCTCATTTGAGGAATCATCTTGGGCAATATCATTATCTGTTGCATTACTGTCCTTACTTTGTTTGGACACTATGGCACAATTATCACATAAATTTAAATGGGGAGACACATTGGCTTTCATACATATAGAACATAGCTTATCTGATGGTACAGACATGTTAAACAGGCTTAAACTTGTCAACAAAGCACAAAAAACGTTTTAAAATAAAACCGTTACTGTCACTTTAAATTTCAAACTGAAAACACTTTATTACTGAATATGTGAAAAAGTATGAAGGAATTGTTCAAAATTCACCAAAATTTCACCACAGTGTCTTAAAGCATTAAAAGTATTGCACACCAAATTTCAGAGCTTTAACCCTTAAATTAACGGAACCGGAGCCGTTTTTACATTTAACCCCTATACAGTCCCAGAATGAGGCTCTGTCTATAACTAGAAAGGCCCCCATCTGAAAAAGGTGTCCAACACAGTGCCTGCCGTTTTTCTAAACGTTCCCCAAGATTATAATACCAATAATTAGTTAGAATCTGCATAATATGCCTAGTAAAGCAATTGTTTTAGTCCAGAAAAATGTCTACCAGTTTTTAAGCCCTTTTTGAAGCCCTTTATTCTTTTATGTTTAACTAAGAAAATGGCTTACCGGTCCCCATGAGGGGAAATGACAGCCTTCCAGCATTACATGGTCTTGTTAGAAATATGGCTAGTCATACCTTAAGCAGAAAAGTCTGCTAACTGTTTCCCCCAACTGAAGTTACTTCATCTCAACAGTCCTGTGTGGAAACAGCAATCGATTTTAGTTACTGTCTGCTAAAAATCATCTTCCTCTTACAAACAGAAATCTTCATCCTTTTCTGTTTCAGAGTAAATAGTACATACCAGCACTATTTTAAAATAACAAACACTTGATAGAAGAATAAAACTACAAAAAACTCTTAACCATCTCCGTGGAGATGTTGCCTGTGCAACGGCAAAGAGAATGACTGGGGTGGGCGGAGCCTAGGAGGGATCATGTGACCAGCTTTGCTGGGACTCTTTGCCATTTCCTGTTGGGGAAGAGAATATCCCACAAGTAAGGATGACGCCGTGGACCGGACACACCAATGTTGGAGAAATGACCGATCTTTTCTAGAGTGTCCTTATACCACTACCATCAACATGTCACAGAAAGCCATAAATCAACAAATCTTTTATAGATAATAAAAAGCCCTTGGTTAACCAGAAGTAATAAAATATGTCCATGTTTGAGAGATTTTCAAACTCTCTGACAGCATACCCACAACATTCAGGAGGTATTGCACAACAAGAAAAAGGCAAAATAAAGAAAATAATTATTTTGTGCTTTGGATATCAAATAATGTTATAATAGAAAGAATAACTGCCTGTGCTACTTTATAATACAACCTGGCTGGCAACATTTTCTGTGGAGAACACTAGAGACTGCTATATAATATAATAGTGACAGTTCTAGTAGTTACACTGTGCAAACGTACTAGGTTAAAGGTATTGGGTAATATTAAATATCCATATATAAGGCGTTATAATCATATCAATGTCATTTTCTGTGGCTCTGGTCTAGTTTGTTGTTTAATATATTATGATGTGGCAATGAGCTGTATATGTTCACAATTGACAATTATATATTCACTTTGATGTTTGGCAATCTCTTGCATAAATATTGTTAGATGATCATGTTCTAGGCTAACATGTTTTTATACTGTTGTTTTTAAAAAAAAACTTTGACAGACTGCATGATTGGACACTGTGCCTTTAAATAGGCCATGTCCAGTCTTAGCAGACATCCCTATGACTAAGTGCTCAGTTGGAGCACAAAACGCGTAAGGGGTTAATTCCCTGATCCTCACCTGTGTTTTTAATAATATGGAATAAAATTTGAATTTTTTTATCGTAAGTGTCCCACGAGTGCTGCTTTTTTCTTTCTATTTAAAATTTACTATACCATATGACACCACTGTGGACTCCGCTACATTGTGCAATGTTAATTTCTTAGGACATGATGGGTACACCAAATGTTGACTGTAGACCGCGAGTTCACAGGATTTGACAATAATTCAAATTTATCCGGATTATTTCCTTAAAGGGACAGTCTAGTCATGATTGAGATAGGGTATGCAGTTTACTTCTAGCGTCAAGTGTGCTTTGTTCTCTAGGTATTTTTTGTTGAAAGTGAAAACTAGGTAGGCTCATATGCTAATTTCTATGCCTTTGAAGGCTGCCTCTTATCAGTGCGTTTTTCACAGCTAGACAGTGCTAATTCATGTGTGCCATATACATAACATTGTGCTCACTCCAGTGGAGTTATATTTAAATATACAAACAGGTGAACACCACTCCACACACACCTCTCAGCCACATCCGACGCGTTTCCTGCCGCTAACTTCCTGACGAAGTGCCGTTTAGCGGCAGGAAACACGTCGGATGTGGCTGAGAGGTGTGTGTGGAGTGGTGTTCACCTGTTTGTATATTTGAATAAATCTACCGCAATGATTTAATGCTCTGTCTCTTATAAGACTTTTATTTCTACATACGGTGGATATTGGTAAAGAATTGCAGCATTTGGAGGTTGCTGCAAAGGAAATTCAAGTCACAGGTTTTCCACAGGTAACGCTGTCCGGTGAAACGGATTTGCATGAGTGAGGCTGGATAACAGTGAGTAACCAAGTTTGTCCATTTGTTTATTTTGAGAAGGCTGACTTCGAAAATTATCACAACTTCTGTATACTAAGAGTGATACAAGATTTTATACCTGCAATGGGAAGTGTGATTTTATACCTACAATGGGAAGTGTGAGCTGTGATATATCTACTCAGTACCTGAACCTATAGTTATGGAGACAAACTTTGTCGATTTTTACCTGTAATGCACTTGCAAAATACTTGTGAATAACCAAAGTGGAGTATCCTGTGCAGTGGTTTCTAGTCCTGTCAATATACCTGCTTTATACACTGTTTGAGATTGACAGTGTTGTACTTTAATACGTATCAAAAATTAGCAAATGGTATTGGAATATGTTTGTCCATGGTTAACTACGCAGTGTGCATGAGTTTGTATGTTTATGAGTTATATTTAAGTTAGAACTGATTGGCTAAAATACAAAGTCTGCTAAAAGCACTGAGCTAAGGGGGCAGTCTGCAGAGGCTTAGATACAAGGTAATCACAGAGATAAAAAGTATATTAATATAACCGTGTTGGTTATACAAAACTATGGAATGGGTAAAGGGATTATTTATATTTTTAAAACAACATTATCAAGTATACTATCAGTTTACACGATTTCTCACTATAAAGTCATTGATGTTCCACTTCAATCTTGAGACAAAAGTGCATTCCAAGAAGTGGAAGTAATGCTTCCAAATAAGTATGTTTCTCCTACCCTCAGAAATGTTTGCATCCAAGCAAATGCAAGCAAGATTATGGTATCCATGTTTTGGGATGCAAAGAGAATTTTGATTATTGGCTTCCTACTGTGTGGAGAGCCCATAACAGGCGGCTAACTAGGCCAACTTAACTGGTAATTGTGTAAAGGAACACATTAGATGGCAAGTTGAGTCAGAAAAGGCTCTTCCACCAAGACAAAACTCCCATCTATTGTTACCATGGCTGAAGCTCAATTCTAAATTGCTGGATCATCCCCACCCCATATTCACCAGACCTTACACCCAGTGATTACTTGCTATTCCACACTTTATATGAAACACTTGCAGGGATCAAGTTTTGCAAGTATGATGAAGGGAGGCTTTTCATAGCTAGCTGGACAGTCAACGAATATATAAAAATGATAAATCCACAATTTTTATTTTCTTATTTAAAAAAAAAGTTTTCTTCTTAGCATACTATTAGGGACTTACTGATCTAACATCATACTATACAACTGCATGCTTAAATAGCTTAAATTGTGTTGGCGTTTGAGTCATACATGTCACGACTGCCTGATCCGAGTAGGCTGAAGCTTCCATCTAAAACAGTGCCAATAAATCTAGGGCTATGGTTTATTTTGCAGTTTATATCAGTATAGACAGATATATAGTACAAGTGCACACACATGTAGTAGTGCTTACCATGAAATGCAAAATGGGTTATATATGAAAATTCAGTTTTCTCCAAAGCAAATTAGGCCAGCCAGGTTGCAATATAAATTACTCGGTGAGGGTATTGTAACATTTAGCAATATGGTAACATTATTGTAAATATTTCCCTCAACCAATTTTTTTTTCTTGCCTTTACTACCCATTCCCCAGTTTTGCACAACCAAAATAGTTATATTAATTTACTAAATAAAACATTTAAATCTCTAAATGTCTGCCTCTCTCTAAGCCACTACAGACCACCTCTTATCGCAGTGTATTTTTATAGCGTTTCACTGCAAGACACTGCTAGTTCATGTGTGCCATATTGATAACTGTGCACTAAATAGCTAAAAATGCAAGTCTGCAGAATGCCCCAGTATGTCAGTGCTATTTACAGAGGCTTAAATACAAGCTAATCACAGACTTAAAAAGTATATTAAAGGGACACTGTACCCAAAACATTTCTTTTGGGATTCAGATAGAGCATGCAATTTTAAGCAACTTTCTAATTTACTCCTATTATCAATTTTTCTTTTTTCTCTTGCTATCTTTATATGAAAAAGAAGGCATCTAAGCTTTTTTTCTTGGTTCAGCACTCTGGACAGCAGTTTTTGATTGGTGGATGAATTTATCCACCAATCAGCAAGGACAACCTAGGTTGTTCACCAAAAATGGGCCGGCATCTAAACTTACATTCTTGCATTTCAAATAAAGATACCAAGAGAATAAAGAAGATTTGATATTAGGAGTAAATTAGAAAGTTGCTTAAAATTGCATGCTCTATCTGAATCATGAAAGACATTTTTTGGGTACAGTGTCCCTTTAATATAACTGTTGGTTATGCAAAACTGGGGTATAAAGGGATATCTTTTTAAAGGGACATAAAACCCACATTTTTCCTTTTATGATTTAGATAGAACATACAATTTTAAACAACTTTCTAATTTACTTGTATTATCATATTTTATTTGTTTTCTTGTTATCCTTAGTAAAAAAGTAGAAATATAAGCTCAAAAGTGTGCACGTGTCTGCAGAACTATATGGCAGCAGTTTTGCAACAATGTTATACATTAGCAGGAGCACTAGATGGCAGCACTATTTCCTTTCATGTAGTGCCTCAGGCATGTGCACGCTACCTACCAAGGTATCTCTTCAACAAAGAAAAACCTGAGAATTAAATAAATGTAATAATAGAAGTAAAATGGCAACTTTTTTAAAAATTGTATTCTCTATCTGAATCATGAAAGAAAATTTTTGGGTTTAATGTCCCTTTAACAATGCAAAATTTGGAGTAGATTGTCCCCTTTAAAGCGCACATTAAATTAACGGTCTAGTCAAAATTGAACTTTCCTTATTAAGATTGGGCATGTAATTTTAAACAACTTCCAATTTACTTTTATCATCAAATTTGCTTTGTTCTGTTGGTATTCTTATTTGAAAGGTAAACCTAAGTAGACTCATATACTCATTTCTAAGCACTTGATGGCCGCCTCTTATCCAAATGCATTTGATAGTTTTTCACAGATAGAGGGCTGTAGTTCATGTGTGCCATATAGATAACATTGTGTTCAAGCACGTGGAGTTACTTATGAGAGAGCACGGATTGGCTAAAATGCAAGACTCTAAAAAGAACTGAAATAAGGGGGCAGTATGCAGAGGCTTAGATACAAGGTAATCACAGAGGTAAAAAGTGTATTAATATAACTGTTGGTTATGCAAAACAGGGGAATGAGTAATAAAGGGATTATCTATATTTTTAACCAATAAAAATTCTGGAGTAGACTGTGCATTGAATTGCATAATTTAACAAATTGATTTAATTTAAAAAAAAAAAACTGATAAAACATAAAAGCTAAATTTAGCTTAAATTTTAGTAGAGAGGTTTGAAAATTCAGATGGGCGATTTGTCCATTAAATAGGTCCAAGGGAGAACTAAAATATATAGGCAAAAAGCATCAGACAAGCATAGCACAGATCTCATCCTAGGCTGGGAAGTTTCCATGGCAACATGAAACATTCCAGAGGTTTCACTTCTACCTACTCTGCTATGTGCTTAGTCATCCTCTGTTCAGCTGACCTACACATCAACTGTAGGAGCTATAATCTCACAGAGCAGTTACAGAAGATTTCTTTTACCCAGAACTACAACTACAAAAGGGGTTTACATGTCTATCTATACATATATCTATATATTTTTTTTTTACAAAAGATAGGGGGCACTCAGAAATATGTGTTTTGATTCATAATCCGTGCTAGCAGTATATACAATTTAGAAGATGGGGTTCAATAAATTGCTATGAACCAAAGAAGGACACGGCCGCACAGGATTCACTTATACCACACATTTATGTAGCAGTGATATGCACACCAAGTATACCTTTCCACATATGTTTATTAAAAAGTATAATTACCACATTGTATGACCAGATGAATGTACCACACAGTAATAAACAATTTTTTTATTTTGTGATTCAGAAAGAGCATGCAATTTTAAGCAACTTTCTAATTTACTCCTATTATCAATTTTTCTTTGCTCTCTTGCTATCATTATTTGAAAAAGGCATCTAAGCTTTTTTTTGTTTCAGTACTCTGGATAGCACTTTTTTATTGGTGGATGAATTTATCAACAAATCAGCAAGGACAACCCAGGTTGTTCACCAAAAATGGGCCGGCATCTAAACTTACATTCTTGCATTTCAAATAAAGTTACCAATAGAATGAAGACAATTTGATAATATGAGTAAATTAGAAAGTTGCTTAAAATTTCATGCTCAATCTGAATCACGAAAGAAATTTTTTGGGTACAGTGTCCCTTTAATAACACAAACCCCCATACATGCTAGCATGTGAATAAGCCGGCTTTGAAAAAACAGTCCAAGAAAAATACTGGGCACTTTAGTGTAAACAACACACTTCGGTAATAAAAATCAACAATACTGTCCTTTAACCTCTTGAAGTCCGGACTCACTTCCGGTATCCAGGTGCCGGTCCGGTACAAGGTATCTGTCAATGACAATGAACTGTCGCCAGCAACTGTTAACCTCTGCACATATGGGTATCTACCGGTTGCAAGACTTATGACTGCACGGCTTAGCTTCACTTGACCAATACATACAACGGGTGCCTTCCAGGCACAAATTACCACGTTATGTCGTATGCTGTGATGTAAACAAGCCAGCCAGATGAAAGGATTGTCTAACATCACAAATGTCATTTATATGTTACACTGTTCATGTCCCAAATTTTATATATTGGGAAAACTACGCGTAAGTTGAAGGACAGAGTTAGGGAGCACAGGGATAGCATTAAGGACAATGACCAGGATAGTCTGGTTGCTAGACATTTCCAGCTACTCCATAACTCTGACTTCACTCAGCTCAAAGTGTTAGGTATTGAACATATCAGACCTAAGAGGAGATGAGGTAATATTGATCAGATACTACTCCAACATGAGTCACGCTGGATGTTTAGACTCAACACCGTCTCCTCTAGGTCTCAATGAGAAAATTGAATATTCCTGCTTTTTATAATTCTTTAGATACATCAGTATTGTCATTAGTGCATTACAGAATGATATATAGGTTTAGGTTTATGTGGCAATGTGAGTGTTATTGCCCCATATAAATATATCAATACGATGTGTATTTAATTAACAATGCTGTGTCATGTCTTTTTAATTAGCCATAAAAAGGTGTCAATTCTGTAGTGCTTTAATTGTTATGAGTTTTTAAAATTGCCATTGAATTGTACCCTAATAGCGTAGGTTCCCTTTAAGATCAAGTAAAGGGAAAGGAAACAATGTAACAAAACAAGTATTTAAAGACCAGTGGCACTGGTAATATGATACATCTGATGAAGCCCTAAATCCAACCCAGCAAAGGGGGAGGGGCAAAACACGTAATGATTGGATCTTACTACACAGCGTGGCAATGCTACTATGGTGGAGCAGCTCTGTTCGTTACCGCTGACAGTTTCCTAAAACGCTACCGAAGTTGTCAAGTGAAGCCCTGCACTGGCTTGTTTGCATCACAGTATACGAAATTACGGTGGTAATTTGTGCCTGGAAGGCACCCGTTATATGTATTGGTCAAGTGAAGGTAAGCCGTGCAGTCATAAGTCTTGCAACCGGTAGATACCCATATGTGCAGAGGTTATCAATTGCTGCCGACAGTTCATTGTCATTGACAGATACCTTGTACCGGACCGGCACCTGGATACCGGAAGTGAGTCCGGACTTCAAGAGGTTAAAGGACAGTATTGTTGATTTTTATTACCGGAGCGTGTTGTTTACACTAAGTGCCCGGTATTTTTCTTGGACTGTTTTTTCAAAGCCGGCTTATTCACATGCTAGCATATATGGGGGTTTGTTTTATTAATTGTTTATTACTGTGCGGTACATTCATCTGGTCATACAATGTGGTAATATATACTTTTTAATAAACATATGTGAAAAGGCATACTTGATGTGTGTATCACTGCTACATAAATGTGTGGTTTAAGTGTATCCTACAGAATCTTAATGTAC